>NW_007730145.1:106170-125629 GCF_000696425.1 Galeopterus variegatus
AACCCTCAGTGTTGTGCCCGTACCGGACCGGGACCGGCAACGGGATCGCAACCCTCGGTGCTGCGCCCACACCTCGCTCAGCCAGTGAGCGGGAACCGGTCTGTATGTGGGATCCGAACCTTCGGCGGGAGCACCTCCGCACTCCCAAGCGGTGCACTGTAGCAGTGCGCCACCGGGCCGGCCCCTTATTGTAGTTTTGATCTGCATTTCCCTGATGACAAATGATGTTGAGCATCTTTCCGTGTGCTCATTGGCCATTTGTATATCTTCTCTGGAGAAATATCCATATAACTCCTTTGCCCATTTTTTAATTGTGTTTTTTTTTTTTGTCTTTTTTTTTTTTTTTCATGACCGGCAACGTATTGCAACCCTCAGTGTCGCACCGTACCGGACTGGGACCGGCAACGGGATCGCAACCCTCGGTGTTGCGCCCGCACCTCGCTCAGCCAGTGAGCGGCCGGTCTGTGTGTGGGATCCGAACCCTCGGCGGGAGCGCAGCCGCGCTCCCAAGCGGCACACTGTAGCAGTGCGCCACTGGGCCGGCCCCTAATTGTGTTTTTTAAAAATCTTTTTATTATTGAGTTGGATTAGTTCTTTATATGTTCTAGATACAAGCCCTTTATCAGATATATGATATGCAAAAATTTTTTCCTGTTTTGTGGGTTCTACCTCCTTGATAGTGTCTTTAAGTGTAAAATATTTTAATTTTGATTTAGTCCTATTTATCTTTTTTGTTGTTGTTGCTTTTGCTTTGGGTGTCATATCTAAGAAATTATTGCCTAATCTAAGGTCACAAAGAATTATTCCTATATATTTTTTCTTTTTAAAAAAATTAATTTAAAAATTAATGAATAAAATTGTGTGTATTTATTGTGTACAACGTGATGTTTTGAAATATATATACATTGTGGAATGGCTAAATCAAGCTAATTAACATATGAATTATGCTACAGTTATTGTTTTTGTGGTGAGAACACAGCATCCATTCTCAGTATTTTCAAGAATACAATATATTGTTATTAACTGTACAATGTATTGTTATTAACTATACAATAGGTCTCTTGAACTTACCTCTCTTGAACTTACCTCCCATCTAAGTAAAATTTTGTATCTTTTGACTGGTATCTCCCCACCCCACCCACCAACTGCTTCAACCCCTGGTAAACCACCATTCCACTCTCTACTTCTTTCTATGAGATCAACTATTTTAGAGTCTAGAAATGAGTAGATTATATGGTATTTGTCTTTCTGTGCCTGACTTATTTCATTTAACATAATGTCCTCCAGTTCATCCATGTTTTCACAAATGACAGGATTTACTTCTTTTTTATGACTGAATAATATTTCATTGTGTATATATATCACATTTAAAAAAATTATTCATCTGTCAATAGACACTTAGGTTGATTCCATATCTTGGCTATTGTGAATAGTGCTGCAACAAACATAGGAGATAAGATATCTTTGACATATTGACTTCATTTCCTTTGGGTATATACCCAATAGTGGGATTTCTGGATCATATGGTAATTCTCTTTTTAATTTTTTGAGGAACCTCCATACTGTTTTCCATAATGGCTATATCCTACCTTTTTCTGAGAGTTTTATAGTTTTAGTTTTTACATTTAGCTCTGTGATCCATTTTGAGTTAATTTTTGTGTATGATATGAGAAAAATATCTAGCTTCATTCTTTTGCATGTGGGTATTCAGTTGTCCCAGTACCATTTGTTGAAGAGACCATTTTCCCCATCGAATTGTGTTAGCACGCTTGTCAAAATCAATTGACCATAGATGTATGGATTTATTTGTGGTCTGTCAGTTGTATTCCACGATCTATATATCTGCCTCACTGCTTGTTTGTTTTGTCTGCTGGGAAGCTTAGAGCCCAGTGTGAAAACTACTGGCAGGAACCTCAAGGACTGGATGGGTGGACTCACAGCACCCCTGGCTTTCCCCGTTTCCCTTTGCCCAGGCTTCTTTTTGTTGTTATGTGTGCTTTATGATAAGCTGCCTCACATCCTTTTTGTAATGGGGTGTGGGACATTAATAAATGTGCACACTATCCTTAAACTTCAGATGTTTTATTAATAGTTTAAAGTGAAGGGTGGCAAATTTATACATTTTACTTCTGTCAGCTTAAAAATATGAATTTTCTGTTAAATATCTTAAATGTTTCCCCCTGTCAAATTATCATCATCAGCTGGTGTTTTTGCCTTTTTATTTACTTTTAATTGGAATTTAGGTAATCTAACATTTAGTACCTACTTGACTGCTTGACTTTGTTTCTGTCATTAATAACTTATTTTCATCTCCCCCTTGCATATTAAATGTTTATATTTCGTACACTGAAAAGTGTCTTGGTCAGAGAACTGTAAATGTTTATACCTGTTTACTCAATAATCTCATTTCCAGGTATCTAGCCTAAGGAATAACATTAAATATAGAAAAGTGTGTATTCACCAAGATGTTTACCACACTTTAAATTTATAATTGTGAAAAATTGAAAATAACTGATATGTCTTAGAATGGGGAATGGATAAGTTAGCTATATTATAGTCACTGGATGGAATATTGTATATCTATTTTGAAATGATGGTGGTAAATACTATTTAGCAACTTTAGAATTAATGTAATATAACGTAGGTGAAAGAAGCACTGTGTAAAATAGGCATAGCAGAAAGCCTGCATGGAAGTACACAAATGGTAGGTTTTCTTCAAATGGTGGGAAAGTGCCTGATTTTTTATTCCTGTGTAAATTTTATCATTCTTTTGTATCTTTTAATTTAAAAGCCTGGAAATACAGAAATTTCTAATTCTCATAGGAATCCTTTTTCTCCCCCCCTTTTCAGATGTGAATCTGGTTACACTGGACAGCACTGTGAAAAGACAGACTTTAGTATTCTCTATGTAGTGCCAAGTAGGCAAAAGCTCACTCATGTCCTTATTGCAGCAATTATTGGAGCTGTACAGATCGCCATTATAGTAGCAATTGTCATGTGCATAACAAGGTAGGTAATAACGTAAGAAATATCAACTTTAGTTTAGAGTTGGGTAGCTGTAAATTAGACAAAAATCTTGAAGCACACTCAGAATGATAGGCACTTTAAGTCCACAAACCTCTTAGGAAAAATCTCACAATCAGTTCCCTGAGGTTTCCATGTGGGTTTGACCTGTCCCTGTCTTTCTTTTTTATAATATGATCAAGAACTCATTCCCAGAACTTATTCTAGGTGTATCTGGGCTGCAGGCAGAGATGGGAGCATGAGAATAGGCAATGGAATAAAGAAATTTAGGAATCTTAGAACTGTGTACTATCTTTGAGCATTTGAGGACAATAATGGTAGTAGCAGAATTTCTAGAATGGTCTGCACATCCACAGAAGAACCTTGCAGAAATTTTTTAAGGCTTGCAGAACTGCAAGGTTTTTTATGCCCTAGCAATATATTTTGTTCATGGTAAATATAGTAAGAAAGGAAGAAATCAGAGGCTAAAGATTACCTTTTTATTTTATTTTTTTAATATATCACTGTCTTGACATTACTTCATTTTTGGGATTATAGCAATAAGTAATAAACTTTAAAATTCTCTATTATAGATAAAAACATTTTCCATAGGACTTATTTGGAGCACAATTGGCATAAAATGGGTATTTTCTAAACTGAGTGGAAATATACAAGCCAGACTGAACTGGATCTGAGAAAAGTCAGAGCAAATCAAGTTTTAATGCCTTTGTGTTTCCCAGTCTCGTGTCTTTCTTCTTGCTTACCTCTTCATACCTCCTTTAAGGTTTGGTTCACAAGTCCCATAAACATCATCTCTCTACTTCCCTGCATTATTCTGGGCAGAGGGTTGGAGCGTATCAAATACAGATATTGGCAGGCCATAATGGATTTATGACTCTTGTATTCAAGGTCTGGATTGAAGCCAGGCCTTCAGTAGTCTGGAGCTGACATGATAAATCTAGAAATGGTAAAAAATGTTCTCTGAGTAACAGATATTTTTCATAAAATCCAGGCACTAAAGTCAGTGTGCTTTATTCCACAGAACAGATGATCTGCCCTTAGGCAAGACTACTGAGTATAAAATTGGGCAGTAGCTCAAAGTAGGGACATAATGATATAAAAAATGATAACACAGAAAGAGAATATAGGGGGAAAAAACACTTATCAGCAGGGCTGGCCGTGGCCATTTAATATAGGCTCAGAGGTTAAGTAAGTTGCCTGTGGTCATTCAATTCATAAGTAGAAGTGCCTGGATTTGGATTCAGTGCTTCTGATTCCTAAATCATTCTTTCCACTGAACCATCAAGAGGAGGGTCCATGTTGAGTCATCTTGGGAAATATGTTTGCCAAGTATGACCATTGCAAGAGAGTGGGGTTCAAACTTGATTTTATAGCAGTTTAGGGTTTTTGAGCAGGGAAGGAACTTGGTATAAACCATTTTTTTCAGAGTATTAATCTGAAGGTCATCTGCCAAATTCACTGGAGTAGTGAAAATGTGTGATGGGATAGATCATGTAAGACATTATTAGAGTAAAGCAGGAGTAGGGTAATAAATGATTGGGAAGGTGAAAGAGAAAAATAGGGTAAAGTAAGAGAAGAATTTTGAAGTCTGATGATAGTGCCATCTTTAAGAGGATCAAAGGGTTTTAGATTAACTGGGAAGCAACTTTGAGTTCAGCGCCTTCATTTAGAGAAGTGAGGAAACTGAGGCCCTGAGATGGAAGTACTTTGCCCGTGGTTGTAGAGCTAGTTAAGCCCTTGACAGCCCCTAATGCAGCCTTTTGCCCAGCTGTGTGCTTCTGTTCTCAGTGTGCTATCATCATCAACTGTGAAATTAAAATTACCTGGCAGGTAGTTTTTAAGTTGTACCCTCTAGTTTATACCCCGAATCCATTTGCTGCCCTCACAGCCACTTAGACATCACAGTATATTTTGAACTGTGACACAGTGTCTTCACTGCCTACTGTCTCCACAACTGAAGGTCATCTCATTGATTTTATCACAGATTTCATCTTGAGGCCAGTCTTTTTATTGTGTTATTTCCTCCCCTAGAATGTCTTGCTATCTTGGATTTGGAATATTGTAACTATGAACTTGGACTCTTCTCCACTGAATTTTTAAGGAGTGGTTCTCCCACACAGTCTATCAGGGGACAGCTGTTCACGAATCCCATGGTGGCTGTTACATGTGAGGAATCTTCCTTAAAAAGGATGTTTCCACTGACCTGCTTACCAAGACTGCATGAGTCTAATTTTCTTTTTTTGTGCTTGGAATCTTGTTTCATGTTTTTGGATTCATAGAATGACAGATTGGCAGGAACCTCAAACATCATCCTAGCCAAACCTCCTTATTTTATAGATTAAAAATCCCATGGCCCCAGGAAGGTGAAACTTTCCAAGGTCATGGTGAGTTAGTGATGATTAAAGAGGGGTGGTTAACCTCCTAAATAGTTTCCTCATTTATGAAATGGAGATGATTCCAGCTCCCTCTACCTTGAAGTATTTTTATGAGGGTTAGTGAGATAAAATTTGTGAAAAACACACACAAAATGGAAGTATTATCATCAAGGCTTTTAAGTCAAGGCAAAGCAGTACTCTTTGAAATCAAATAAGAATGTGGAACAATTATCACAAGACTTTCTTTTCTTTAGATTATAAATTCCTTGCTGGCAGAGAGTTTAGAGGTTAGTCCAACTCCTAATTTAATATTTAACATATAGGAAAATTGTGGTTGCTCAGCTAGTTATTAGCAGAGCCCAAACTCAAAATTGCCAGAATTTATCCCAGCCCCTTTACTCCACATTGTGTAGCAAAGCACCTTGTGCAAAGTAAGAGCTCATATATTTGCAATCTAGTGGGCAGGCACAAGAGCAGTTACACACAGTGAGATTTGTACCACCCTGCAGAAACGTTTAAGGTTAAGTGAGAGCAGAATCAAGGAACATCCCTGTCTCCAGTGTGGCAGTTCCCTATGGGGTTCTGTGGTTTGTCCCAGCAGGGTGTGAAACAACTTCTCTTGAGTCATTGTCTGAAATCATTAGGCATTTCTTTTTTTTTTTGTCTTTTTTCCGTGTCCGGCAACGGATCGCAACCCTCAGTGTTGCCCCCGTACCGGACCGGGGACCGGCAACGGGATTGCAAGCCTTGGCGTTGCTCCCGCACCTCGCTCAGCCAGTGAGCGGGAGCCGGTCTGTATGTGGGATCCGAACCCTCGGACGGGAGCGCCGCCGCGCTTCCCAAGCGGCGCACTATCCAGTGCGCCAACGGGCCGGCCCCATTAGGCATTTCTTATGTACTCATATCTGAGGTTAATATGCGCACTTCCTGATTTCTCCCTTCATCTAAATTGTTCTTGTTATTTTGGAGGTGTGATAATGCTCAGGGAAAGTACATGGGCTAAGGGCCTTTCTACTATCAGGGGTTTTATGTTACCAGTTACTGTGGCCTAGGGAGTTGATAGGAAGGGTGGGGATTCCTCTCAGGGATGTATACGCAGTAGTCTAGACACTGGGGATGAGTCTTGCTTGTGTCTGTACCTAAATTGTGTATCTGATCTTTTCAACTCCCAGCTTTGTAGGGAAGGTAGAAGTCTGACATCATGTTTGTCCTCACCTTGTCTTGCACCAAATAGGATCTTGTTTCCCCTTCATGTGATTGCGTGCGCAATGGTTTTATGTGTGAAATGTGTATTACTTTGGAAACATTTGAAATATCCTAAACAAAATGATGAAACTCATATTTTTCTTCCTTTCTTTCTTTTTAATGCAACAGAAAATGCCCCAAAAACAATAGAGGACGTCGACAGAAGCAAAACCTAGGTCATTTTACTTCAGATACATCATCCAGAATGGTTTAAACTGGTGACTTTTATATATACACTGACCATGTGATGTACTCTTATTATGTCTTTTTTTTAAAGAATGGAAATATTTATTTCAGAGGCCTTATTTTTGGACATTTTTAGTGTAGTACTGTTGGCTCGTATTTAAAATATTCAGCTACAACAGTTTTGGACTGTTTAGTACTTTGTTTTATGTTTTTAAATACAGAATTTGATTTCATGAATTTGTACCACATGGTAATTCTAAGACTTGTTCTTTACCCGTGGAATGTAATATTTTTGCAAAGATGGACCACTTTACAAATAGTTATAAAGTCATACCCACTTCTTCCACAATGACCACAGGAAATGACCAAGCATGAACTAAAGATAAAGATGTTTACAGATTACTTTTCTTACAAAAAAATTCTAGAAGACACTGTGTTTAAATAGATATTGAAATGTTTTTGAGATTTAGTAACTGATTTTTTAGACACTGCCTATCGCATGAACTATAAAGCTGTTGTGTTAGATGTAAAATCTTTACAAGATGTATGGACTAGAATTGGGATTACTCCTCTCTTTGAAAAAATAATTCTAATAATATGAAAACGTTTCTGGTAGTAATGATGGAACAGATCACTGATAAGTAGATTTAGATAATATGAAAACAGGCTGTTTAACAAACAGATTGAAATAAAGCCTACTCTATCAGTTAAACTACTTTAACACATTCCTTTTTAAAGAAAATATTTGTTTTAACAAACAAATTGTATCAGTGTTTGTGAATAAAATGCAAAAATGATTGTTAATGATTGGTGCTCTTAAAGTGAGACTAAAAATTATCTAAGACCTCTATCCAAATTTGTCCTCTAGTAATAGCTGTATTAATAGATTGTTGGTGTTTAAAGATCAGAAGTGTGAGTAGAATGTATTCAGCTGCTTAACACGTAGTTTAGATATTCAAAAGTATGCATGTAGAATTTAAAGAATATGTTCAAAATTAAATATTAATTTTAATATTTGGTTTGGAAAAGCATGTTATAATATAATGTTTTCATTATATGGCCTCTGTTTTGGTGTGTTTATTTACTACATTCTTTGATCTATAGGTACACTTAATATGTGAAATTAATAGAAAAGGTACATTTAAGTTCACAATTCACTTTTCCTTTTACTAATACTGCTTGAAATTGTCTAAAGGCAAAAAGCTTCACCCAACATTTGGAGTTTGTTTTTTTTTTTGATCATTTGGCTTCTAGGCTTAATATTAGTAACATGGTGGCTTTAGTGAACTTTTTTAAAAAAGCTTTCCTCTTCTACCCACACAGTCTTATTTGAGTCCCTTAGTCAGTCAGCAAGCATGTTTGGAACAGTCCCTCGTGCTTTGCAAGGGTTCATATTGCAGAACAGTCATGTATGGGTATTTGTAGTTATAAATACTTGATCATTCTCCAGGGGTGGGGTTTCCAACCTTTTAAACAACCCTGTTGCCTGTTATTGAGCTGACTTTTTGCTCTAAGTGCTAGAATTCATTGTGGTGGGACATCTTTCACTGAGAAATTAATACAATGGAACATAATGGGTCTGCTTCAAATGCTGATAAAATTCACCAGAATCGCCTGTCAAGTGTTACAGAAGATGAAGACCAAGATGCTGCTCTTACCATTGTGACTGTGCTGGATAAAGTAGCTTCCGTTGTGGACAGTGTGCAGGCAAGCCAGAAGAGAATAGAAGAGAGACACAGGGAAATGGAAAATGCAGTAAAATCCGTCCAGATTGACTTACTGAAGCTTTCACAGTCACATAGCAATACAGGCTATATCATTAACAAGTTGTTTGAGAAAACCCGAAAAGTCAGTGCTCACATTAAAGATGTGAAGGCCCGGGTGGAGAAGCAACAAATTCATGTTAAAAAAGTTGAAACCAAACAAGAGGAAATAATGAAGAAAAACAAATTCCGCGTGGTAATATTCCAGGTAAGCTTGCACTTGTGTTCAGCTTGATTAGTGTAATCTCTTGCATTTTTTAGTTGCCAGCAAGTCTTATCAGAGGTTTTGAATGTCACATCTTAACTATTATATATGATTATGTTAATGCAATGGAGTTCTGTATCAGCAGAGATCTCAGGATAAAACCAATTCTATGTTAACTAATGTGCTATCTATTATTTCAGTATTTCGAGCTTCTCAGCCATTTCATGTAATATGAACTGTGGCTCATAGCTTAGGCTATTTCTTGCTTTTGAAACTTAATATTGGTAAGGCTCTTTTTGCATATTAGCCTAATTAGCGTAATGCCCTCTCATGGACTTTGAGAGTGTTAGAACTAGAAGAGACCTCAGACCTCTAGTTTAAATCATCTCTTTGTTATGTAAAAGAAGAAACTGAGGACCAATAGCCCCACAATATGATTTTCTTCCTCCTCATGGAGAGCCTTACTCCAAATAGTAAAGTATGAACTTTTCAGAATGTAATTTATATATTGGAATTTTTACATACAGATCACCATAATAAGAAAACTATTTCAGTCTGTCTATTGCAATAAGGCAATTGTTCTTATTTTTATTATTGTTATTATAGTAATACAAATATAGGAGTCACAAATAATTTCTTATATTTTTTTACTAGGTCTTTTTTCTTAGCTGATTTAATACAATAATTTTTGTGTGGCATTGTGTGTTGAGCTGAGTTCCTGTATTATCCTGTGCTTACTTGTATTTTTGGAAATAGGAACATATCTATGGCAAATGCACAATATCTGTAATATATTTTAAAAACTTAAAAATCAAAAGGAAAAATGTTGAACTCTTGTGTCATAGTAGAAAAAGTGGGAAACTGTCAATATCAGGCAGTTTATAAAAGACAAAATAAATAACAGTATTCTATTCATACCTGTTTAAATATTGGCAATTACTAAAACATATATACAAAGTTTAAGGGTTAGAAAAAACAAGCATTTTCATACTCTGCTGATGGGAGTATTAATTAGTACAGCATTTCAAGAGGGCAATTTTGGTAGTATGTATTAGGAACTTAAAAAATTCACAGACCTTTTGGCCTAAAAATTTTGTTAATTTGTTCTAAGCATAAAATCAGGAACATGCACAGAGACGTTCACTGCTATATATATATGAAATGGATACCTGTGTGCATAGTAAAAAAAACCTAGAAAAATAAAATCAAAATGAAGTAGGAACACAGTTGGATTATGTAGGCAGATATTTGTAAAATACTAGGGATGTGGCCCGTAACTCCCTGCAGCGTTCTTCACAGATTAGGCAATTCTTCACAGCCCTCTGTTGACCGATAAAGTTACACTGGGATGGTAGAGTGGTATTTTGGATCTGTTTTTAAGAGCCTGTAGGTTATTTAGAAAGAAGAATAGAGAGAAGAGTTGCTAGTTTTCTAGTTCAAAGGTGGACAGGGTGGACTATGCCATTTGAAGTCCTTACCATTTACCTTTCCTTCCAGGTCCCTGGAAGCCCTTCTCCAATATTAAAAATTTGAAAAGAAAAGAAAAAACAAAACAAAACAAAAAGAGTCACCTTCCTTTCAGATGCCAGTTCCAGTGTTAGTGTATGTAGTGGGATCTGGATTTGGAAGGGGAGAATGTAGTATCTGTTCTTCGAGTCACCTTCCGAGGGCACTGGCAGTTGTGGGTATATCTCACCCTCTACTTGCATTGGGCATGCCAGGAAACATACTTGGCATCTGGCACTTCTCCTGAGAGCCTTTGTGCAAAGCAGTGGCCAAGTGCCGAATAAGATTTACGAGGCTAGAGCAAAGAAGTTTCTGGAAAGTTCTCATTGACTCTGTCCATTGATATACATACATTACATATATATATGTATATATATATGAATTATGTTTCTATATTCACCCATTTAGTCCCTGTTATTACTGCTAATTTTTCCTTTCTTTGAGCCACTATAGTTGTTGAAAGCATGAAAGCAACTGAAAGATGCTAGTTTAGGTCAGATTTCTTTTCTTGTAAGATATTAGTTGTTCAGAGTAAGCAGCAGTTTGTCAAAAAGCAATTGTTATATTTTATAATTGGAGAGCTTGTAGAGAAAAGATAAAGGCAAATAACAGTGGACATAGAACTCTGACTTAGAGATTCATTAGATGTTAGAACACTATACAATATCCACATGGTTATTCTTAGCAGTTAAAATAAGATATTATTAATTCACAGGTGATATGTATAAGTGGTTATATTGAGATTGCCTCTTCTACTAAAATTAACTTGAAATTGAGCAGTTCAGCTACAGTAAAAATTATCTGCCATTTCTTTTACAAGTATGGTTTCTTTTTTTAGTATACTTTCACCTTGATGACTCCTCTCATCATGCAAGTCAGAAGTCTTACATCTTTTGATAATTCTGGTTACTAACCATATGCCTGTGGTTATGAAATGAGATATTTGGCTATTCCTTAGTAAGTCCCAGACCTCTAAATATTCAGAATTCCCTTACCTATATTACTTTGATATTCAATCAAGTTCACGTTACTCTGACTCATTGTATTCTTTCTGTTATGACAATGGTCTTTTTACCTGGGCTTTAACATAAAAAGATATAATTGTATTTGGAAATCAACTATAATACAACCACACAGTCTTTATTATTACAGTGTATTTACCATTAACTCTGACTCATAGGAGTTGCAACAAATAGATCCACATAATAAGTACTTTTCTTGACTGTTCCTCTGTCTTGTTTTTTAAAAAGCCTGATTTTGTATTATTTGCTGTTCAGTGGAAGAAGGGTATCTGATTCCTGAGTTAAAATATATCTGATTTCTTCACTGGAAGATTGTGAGCATTTTCCCCTGCCAAGCAATAATTACTCTTTGGCTTCTTCCTTTTCTAATTATACCTTCTCAGGCCATATTAAACCACACTGTGTTGCTAAAGCTACTCCCTGCAGCAGGTGTCAGGAAAGGAGAGGAATAATTTCACTGATTCACCAGAGGGTTATGAGACACCCACCCCTGCCTTTTTTAGCTCCTGGACTCTCCAATTCTGTAGCCAAAGAATTTAATTTTAAATAAGTATCCAAAGAAAATAAAATTCCAGGGATACCTTCTTGACTGTCTTGATAAGTTTTGGAATATGTATAAATGTGTTTTTTATATATTTATTATATTTTTTTGATTGAATAAATTTAGTAGGAACACTCTCCTGGATTTCCTCCTACCTCACTGTCTGATATTTCTCTTTTTTCATTCTTTCTCATGTCTTCCTTCTTATATACATGTACAAAATTTATCACACCAAAATCCAAAAATTTCTAAAAATAAAAAATTTTTCATCACTTACTTGACAGTAACACCTAGATTGACCTGAATTCATTTGGTGGGTAAAACCTGGCCTGGAATAGCATGAAATCATTGATAATAGTCTTCATCTCACCTTCCTGTCAATATTCATATTTTTTGCCACAGAAATGTTTCTTCCCAAGATCTCATTGGGAATACTATGTAATATGTTATTAATTTCCCAAAATCTGAAATTTTCTGAATTCTGAAACACACCTTGGGGAATTTTGAATGAAATGGAGTGTAGACGTACTCACTCAGTCTCTTGATGATCTCTTTCATCTGTTTTCATGACTTTTAATTCCATGTTTACATGAATGACTCCTAAATTTGTATCTCTAGCCCAGACCTCTTTTCGGAATTCCAGACTCCCCTACTCAGCTGCCTATTTAGCACCTGTGCGTGCATGTCCAGTGGGCCTTTCAAATACAAGTTCAGATCCCTTCCTTCCCCTCCAGTCTCTTCCTCCTGCTGTCTTCCCCATCTCAGTTAATGGCAAATCTGTCCTTCGGCTGCTCAGGCCATGTACTTGAGGATCATTGTTGATATTCTCTAAACTTCCACATCCAAATCTAGCAGCAAATGCAGTTGGCTCCTACCTTCAAAGCAGATTTGGAATCAGTCCACTTCTCACCCCCACCTCTGCCAACACCCTCACCCATCTCTCATCTGCTTTATCTGCTAATAGTGCTGTCCAGCTATCCTCCCTGCTGCTTATCTTGACCCTACAGCCTGTTTTCAGATGTGGGTCAAATCATGTCACTACTCTCCTCAAAACCTTTCAAAAGTCTTCCTACCATTCTTGGAGTAAAAGCCACTCCCCTTATTATTGGATACAGAGCCCTAGGTTCTCTGGCCCTCCTGCCTCCCTCTCACCCTGTCTCCTCCTTCTCTTGTCCTTTGATCACTCTGCTCTAGCCACACTGTCCTCTTTGCTGGTTCTCCATTCTTCTCATAGATATGCACAACCTTCAGGTCTAGGCTCAGATGTCACCTTATCTGTGAGGCCTTTCCGACCAATATAGTTCAAATAGTACCCTCCCCTGTCACTGTATGTCCCCCTTCTGTGCTTTATTTTTCAGCTGAACATTCATTGCCAACCAATATACTATGTATTTCACTTATTTGTCTTTCACTCCGTCTTCTTCATAGGGGTTTCCCAGGTTGTAGGATACTGACTGGTAGATGGGGGTTGCTTAGTAACTTTGTTGAATGAAGGCATAAGCCTCTTATTTGACCCAACAATCATTTACTGAGTTATACTTATTACGTATAAGGCACCCTGATAGATGCTGGGCATAAAACATACATAAGACACATTATCTCTGCTTTTAAGGAATGTGTCGTCTATTGAAGGCCTCAGGGAGACAGATATAAATGAGTAGAGTTCCAATTAAACTCAAAACTGTGATAAATGTTATAATAGAGGTATGTACATGTTCTTTTGGTGTAAATTGGAGACAAAATCAGCCAATTGGGGAAGTTGAGAATACTTAAATTGATTCTTAAAGAAAGATTTTGTTCATAAAGCCAAAAAGAGATAAGGTGAGGGGCACTTAAGATAACACAGACCATGTATAGAAAAGCAAGAATACTTAAATTGATTCTTAAAGAAAGATTTTGTTCACAAAGCCAAAAAGAGATAAGGTGAGGGGCACTTAAGATAACACAGACCATGTATAGAAAAGCATAGAGGGATGAAAACATTTTGTGCTTGAGGAATTGACAGTGGTTTATGTTGCTGGGCTGGAGGAGTGGGAATATAGGTTTAGCTGAAACCGAAGAGACTTCCAATCATACTGAAGAATTTGAACTCTATTCTTTGAATACGGGTAATCTTTCCAAAGTTTTAAAGCAGAGAAGAGATATGATCGGAGCTATGCTTTAGAAATATTTCTCAGGAAATATGTGATAATTCTGTTTAGCTGAAACCGAAGAGACTTCCAATCATACTGAAGAATTTGAACTCTATTCTTTGAATACGGGTAATCTTTCCAAAGTTTTAAAGCGGAGAAGAGATATGATCGGAGCTATGCTTTAGAAATATTTCTCAGGAAATATGTGATAATTCTGGAGGTAGAAGGATCAGTGAGGAGGTTTTATACAAGTTCAGGCCTGAAATGACAAGGACCAGAATTTAGACGATAGAGGGAATGAAGAAGGAGGAGGGAACAGACAAGTTGCTAAGCAGCATTATCGACAGGACTTGGTGACCAGCTGGATATGGGATGAGAGGGAGAGAAATATATGGGATGATGATTCTGAGGTTTCTGTCTTGTGTGGTACCTGGATAGGTGTTAGTGCTGAGAGGTATAGGAAAGGAAAAAGTGGAGAAGATGATGGATGGGCCTTGGTTTTTGGACTTGCTAAGTTTGAAGTGCCTGTGTTACATCTAGGTGGAGAAGTCCGCCCATCCTTTAGACACGTCTTCACTTTAGGAGGAGGGGAGAGGTGAAGAAAAAATATTTGTGAGTTGCTTACAATTGGATCTGAAGGCATAGGAGTGGATAAGCTCGCTCAGGATGAACTTGGGAGATGAAAAAGAGAAAAGGGCCAAGGAGAGAGAAACTCTGAGAAATGCCAACACATAAGGAATGGGCAGAGTATAAACAGCCAGTGGAGGAGATTTGCGAGAGAGACATGGCCAGAAGGTAAAAGAGCTGGTCTAATGCAAAGGATGTACTAACATGCTTTGTTTTTCTCTCCTTCAGGAGGAGATTCAGTGTCCAACATCCCTGTCTATTGTTAAAGACAGAAACCCACCTGAGAGTCAGGAGGAGGAGGACGACGTCCTTGATCCTCCAGTAGATCTTTCTTCGGATGAAGAATATTATGTTGAAGAAAGCAGATCTGCCAGACTTAAAAAGTCGGGCAAGGAGCGCATTGACAATATCAAAAAGGCATTTTCTAAAGAAAACATGCAGAAGACACGGCAGAATTTGGACAAGAAAGTGAACAGAATTAGAACTAGAATAGTGACCCCGGAGAGGAGAGAGAGGCTGAGACAGTCAGGAGAAAGGCTGAGGCAGTCAGGAGAAAGGCTGAAGCAGTCAGGAGAAAGGTTTAAGAAGTCTATTTCTAATGCAGCTCCCTCAAAGGAAGCTTTTAAGATGCGTAGCCTTAGGAAAGCTAAGGACCGAACTGTGGCAGAAGGTCAGGAAGGTGACAGGGAGACCGGTGTGGACATCATTGCCAGGAGTGAGTCTCTGGGCCCCATCAGTGAGCTCTATGAGCTCAGTGACACAGAAGTTGAGGTGGCCAGGGTGGCCTACCCTCCCCAGGAAAGAGGGGAAATCCCCACTCCTGAGCCTTTAAAAGTTACTTTCAAACCTCAGGTGAAAGTAGAGGATGATGAATCACTTTTGTTAGATTTAAAGCAGTCATCCTAAAGAGGAATTAAGTATATTGTAGGTATAAATCTTAAATCATGCAGTTCTAGTTCGAATAGTGTAGTTATTTACATTTATATACCATATAGGAAAACATAAATGCTATGGCTGTTTCATGTCTTATGTTTAAAATCATAAGGATAATATTGTATCCATTTCCTTGTAACTTCCTTAGGAATTTTTTTCCCCTGAGCATATATGATTCTAGTAGCTTTTTCTCTTACGTCACTCTCATGGCAGCTGTAGATTTTTAAGTTCCTTTCTCTTGTCCACCAGAAAAATAGTTTCCTAGCTCTGGCCAGTTAGATGTTTGGTCATTCAAAACAATTGAAGGGAAATTTATGGCCATTACTTGTAAGGGAACTCTAAATTTTGGTCTAGATTAATGTTGTGGCCAACCTCAAAGGGGCATAACTAATGTGTGGATTATGTCATCCAGATGTTCAACAGATTTGTTAGTAAATTAGCAATCATGTGCCTTGTCAGTGCTTTTGCATAAGAAAATTGCAAGTTCTGGCCTTGAGCATCTGGCTCTAGCATCACAGCTTTACTTATAGCAAAATAGATTTACTTGGCAATCATCTGCTTTTTCCCATCTATAAAAATGGAGAGGGTTAACCTGTCCTGCCAATCTCAGAGGACTGCTGTGAAGATCAAAGGAAACGTTATACATTGTAGGGAAACCAGAAGCACATCCAGAGGAAACAAGCCCCACGGTTTCCTCAAAAACAGAATCGAAATAATTACACCTTCTGAAAAAGCTTTCAGAAGCCTTTTCACAGAATCAGGAGTTAAAAGATAAACCACTTTTTAGTCAAGACTAACCAAACCTTGGGTTTTAGCTGGGTCTTAACATGTCCCCTGGAAAATCCCTTTCTAATTTTCTTTTGATTTAGGTCTGTGGTGGACTATATATAGCAACATTTGTTCAAGGAGCATGAGGCATAAAACTGGCTGTTACCAAGTGGCCTTTCTAAAGTCAGCCTTGATGCAGTGGGCTTGGAAATGACCTCAAATACTTATGTTTCCAGAGTGAACCCTTCAGGGCCCAACTGTCCAAAACAGTGTTGTTCGTAGGAGTTCATCATAACTTCTTTGGGAGGAAGCCAGACTCCATTTATCTGTTAGCTCTTGATCTGTCCAATGAGGAAGTACATGCTGTTACTAAAGAAAGAGAAGTGGTCATACTGTACTTCTATCACATTTAAGTCTTCTGGTTTTGTAATAGGGAAGAAATGATGGAATTGTCAAATCTGAAGAATTTGGACAACAATCATCTATTCCATGTTTTTTTTCTCACTTTCAGATTAGTTTGGGATAATCATGTACTAGTTTAAAATAGTGAATGCACACATGTACACACAGACACACACAAGTCAGCTTTAAAATATCTGACTCAGTTACCCACATGTTTGGGTTTGGGAGTTTGATTCAGCGTCATTTCCTCTTCACTCTGCATTAACATAAAATCACAAATCATTCATTTTGTTATCTTTTTATGTTGAAAACTAAAGTGTATACAACGTTGAATACTTTGGAAAGAATAATTAAGTACATGTTTTTATTACAGCTTAGAAAAAGCTTGGATGCCAAGTCATAATTCCTTAAGAGCCATAATAAATTAGAATTTAAAGATATTATTACAAAGTTTGATGTCGGTGTCCTATTTGTAAATATTTTTACTAATAATAAATGCAGACAACAACATGCAAACAGTTTGGTATAATAATGCTTCTTATGATAGATATGTTTCTAGTTTAAGAAGAATGTAAAGAAGTTATAGGCTTTTTTTGCTAGCCCTATGCAGAATAAATATCAATTGGGCTAAAATATTTTTTCTGTAAGTATTACTGTCAAGGAATTTTTATAAAGTCAGTTTGCTTGCTAACCCGTAATATAACCAGACGACATTTTATGGAACATTTCTCTTATAGGTATATTTGAATTTTGATGAGGAAGGAATTTTAACCTGGTCAGTTCTTTATTGTGGTAGACTTGATGCCACCCCAGAAACACTAAAATAATTTCATGTGCCTGGAGGTTCATTGTAACTTTGTATTACTCTCTTAGTACTAATATTTTTCCTCCATGTCACTTCTGTCTCCTGACATTTCTTCTCAAAATTGGAGCATTCTTAAATTCCACAGTAATAATTTCTTCTCCTTTCACCTTGTTTTCTTGATGTAAAGATAATGGGCTGCAAAATCACACATCTCATTTAAGGTAAGGAATATTCTAGTCAATGTTCCTTATTTTAAAAGTTTGACAATGCAGAACAGATTATTTTACTCGTTTGTTTTAGAAATTATACATATCAGATTTTATACAATTAATTCAAGTAGAACCATTAGCAGGATTTATCCCTTTTCTTGATAGGAGGCAGAGCAATGCAACGTCTTCAGATACCATAGGTGTGGAGCTCACTTAAGCTCTTCTACAGACACAGTAGAGTAGGGAAGTGCAAGTCCGTCTCCTGCATGCCATGGTCCAGGTGCTTGCTTCTGTGAGTAGACGATGGCCTGATTCTGGCCTAAGGGTTAGAAAAATGGCTGATGTGAAACATAGTGCATGAAAATGTAGCTTGTTGAGAAGATGGGGGGGTGGGAGGGGGAATCCCGTGAGCAAGTTTTTATAATTTAAAAATACAAACCAAAATAAAAACAAACCATTTTGACTTCCATCTTTGCCTTCCATGCACATTAAAGGGTTTGGTTTAAAACAAGGCCTGAAGTTCACTGTGATTCTTTCAGCAAAAAAGTGTGGGTCATGTTATGTAAAATATTCCACAGAATCATTTTTAACTGCAATTCCATTACGTGAAATAACTGGGCCTTTTTTTTTTCTTCTGAGACATGTTTTCTGTAGCTTCTTTTGTTTAACCCTGCTAAAAAAAAATTATAATGATCCCAAATGGGGAGAATGACCATTGTGGTCTTATCCTCAATTCTGTTTGAATTTGGGGCATGCTAGTACTTGGTCTGTAGTGGATGAAAAATGAAAAAGCCTTGTGATAAATTTTGTGTGTCATTCTTGTGACCACCTCTGAGTTATGTCATGACTCAGGATTTATAGCTGTCCTTCCCTGGTCAAATCCATCAGTATATTTCATAAGCAGTAAATAGGAGATCTAGGGTAATTACTACTACACTGCCTCTTAAGACATTCAAGGATTCCTGAGAGATAGGATGGAATGGCAGAGTATCCTTGGGCTTTGAATTTATTTGGGGCATGTTCCTAAAATCAGCTGTGCTTATCAAAGGCCCTCCCCAACTCTCTGCCACGTGTTACCTTTGCTCATGCCGTATTTCTGCTTGAAACACCATCTTTCCCTTTCATTCTGAGAGATGACTTTTAAGTTCTGCAATAATGTCAATTTTCTAGTTTTAGCTTTCCCTGATCACCTTATCCCTTACGAGGGGCATGATTAATTACTCCATATATTCAATACATAAAACATCTTCATGTGTCAGATTCTATGTGAGACACTGAGGATTGAAAGATGAGTGGAAATCTCCCTCCCCCTCCTTCCCAGCCCTTTTGTCAGGCTCACAGTGTTCTGGGAGACAGTCCAGCAAAAATTCAGCAATGCGACTAGTGCTGTGTATAAGACGATGGAACTGTAGAGACGGAAGATGCTTATATAGCATTTTGATCATACATCTGTCCTGGCATTTGTGTCGTATTATAATTTGTGTAACTGTCTTCTAGACTAGACTGTGCTTCTCAAGAGCAGGAACTGTATTTGACTCAACTTTGGGTCACCAGCACTTGGAGAGCCTCCCCTGTGCTAGCTATTTGTATCACGAATCAGGAGGTGAAAGGTGTGATTCCTGTGCTTAAGGAGCGTTTCCCATGGCGGAGGAGATAAACACATGCTAAGATTGAAGAAAGGATGACAGAGGAACATAGAGGAAGAACATCTAACAG
>NW_007730145.1:126157-133274 GCF_000696425.1 Galeopterus variegatus
ACTCAACTTTGGGTCACCAGCACTTGGAGAGCCTCCCCTGTGCTAGCTATTTGTATCACGAGTCAGGAGGTGAAAGGTGTGATTCCTGTGCTTAAGGAGCGTTTCCCATGGCGGAGGAGATAAACACATGCTAAGATTGAAGAAAGGATGACAGAGGAACATAGAGGAAGAACATCTAACAGTCTGGGGAAGGGCTGTCAGGGAAAGCAAGAGAAAGTGTTGCTTAAGTTGATGTTTGAGGCCAATCAAGAGTCAGCTAAATAACAATTCAAGGCAAGATACTGTATTGCTAGGCTAATTGTCAGAATCCTGCCGACATAGCCAATTGTCATGCTAGGGAGGGCTAGGGCCCACAGACCCTTCAAGCCTATTGTACAGACTGGGTCATAGGCCCCTCACATGCAGGTCCATGAGCTAGGTAATGGGAAAGATCCCAGGAGTCATTGGCAGATGACACGAGCTCAGCCCTCAGCTTCCTCAGCAGCAGCAGCAGCAGCAGTGGGCTCTTGGGGCATCCCTGGGGCCCTGGCAACAACAGCCTCCAGCAGCAGTAGGGGCGTCCCAGGGGCGGGGAGACCCTGTGGATCAGAGCCGTCTGTCCTTTATACTTAAGTCTGATAACCCAGGACACCTAAATGTGAGTCAGACAGCCCAGGAATATCTAGGTGCCTACGTGCATCTACATCAGACAATAGCCAAGGAACACGTGGGTGCATGTTCGTATTTACATCAAATGCTTGGTGAGATTCTGAACATCTGAGGGGCCCTGACCATTTTCCTTCACTTTCCCTACAGATGCAGCTGGAGAGGTTGTATGAAGGTGCTTTGGGTTTTATGACAAAGGCCATAGACAGTCACTGAGAGATTTTAAGCCAAGGTGTGTCATGATAACTGTTTTAGAAAGGATGATTAGTTAACCAGAGGCAGAGAGACCAGTAAGAGGGGCCCTTGCATTTTTCCAGGTGAGAGGAGTACCTGAACTAGAGCAGTAGCTGAGTTACGGAGGAGTAAACGTGGATGTGGGTTGTGATGGGGAGCAAATGATTGACAGGTTTCTGACTTGGGCAAGTGGCTATGCCCATCACTGAGGCTGGAAATATAAGGTTCTGTGATTCTGAAGACAGCACTCTTGTGATGCTCCTCTTGTCTCTCCTCTGACAGCCTTGATTACTAGTCCCTCAGTGTAGTCTGAGGAACAAAAGCCATGCCTGTACTCCAAAAGCTCCCACACTAGAGGTCTGCTCACTCCAGCTTTTGTGGCCCTCACCTGTGCTTGAAGAAAAGGCTGCTTTGAAGCAATCCTTTTTGGCTCTAGCAAGAGCCTTGCCTCTCCAGCGGATGCCAGAGTCTTTGAGAAGCAGAACTGCCTTGCAGGGCTAAGGCTGTTGTGCGAGCTTCTCTCCCATCTGTATCTTTGCCCAAGGCCAGATTTCTGCCGGCTCATTGTGTGATCCAAAGAAGAGCTACTCCTGATTGTACAATCGATAGTTTTTTTCCTACTCTCATTTATTGTTTGGCACCTGAGAATTCCAGCCAAAGCTGTGCTTTATTCCAGCTAACACCACAATAAAAGCTGCTGTGACCTACTACATTGGCCAAGGCCAATCGCCCAGGTTCATGTAGCTGCTCAAAGCCTTGATCTCATTGTAGGTTCTTTGTTTTCAAATCTAATCGCTTGTCTTTCACATTATGTCTGAGTCATGGCATTGAAGATGTATTAGGAGTTCAAGGTGGGTTTGATCCATTCTTCCCCTCGAAGGTTCTGACGGAGAGTCATACAAAAACTGCCAGCAAAATGGAGACCATGGTTTCATTGTTATAACTGGCTAGGCAAACATCCAATAAATCCCCCAAATGTAGGGCATCTGGTAAATTCTGTTGTTGAAGTTGGCTTCAACCCAAAACGGGTGTAAGGAAAATGTAGACAAATGGTCAGGCTCCCTCAGGCTGTTTGGAATCTTGGCGAGCATTACATAGCCTGTTTGATGTAAATATGTTAACTGCACATGTGCGCCCAGGTGTTCCTTCGTTATCTGACTTAAGTATAAAGGACAAACGGCTCTGATCACAGTGCCCCGGGGATGCCACCAGGAAGCCACCAGAGGGCTGTTACTGCTGGATCTGCTGAGGAGGCTGGGGACCAAGCTTGCATCTGAATGAAGCATGTCAACCTTGCTGGCGGCTCCCAGGATCTTTCTCCGATTACCTAGCTCAAGACCGGCATATGAGGGGTCTGTGACCCAGCCTGCATGGCATATGAGGGGTCTGTGACCCAATCTGTACAATGGGTGTGAGGGGTCTGTGAGCCCTAGCCTGACCCAGGATATAGGCCCTCTTGTTTCCCTGGGGACTTGCATGCTCTGGGGTGGCAGTAGGGGGAGCAGGGTTTGGGGAACAGGAGCAGAGTCTATTTTGTGAACTAGCAATGAAGCCCACAGGCCTGCCTCACTACTCAGCTAAGCAGAGCAAGGGGGAAGGAGGGCCTCCGCTCTGAAGTAGCCCCCAACTTAGGTGGGCAGGCAGAAAGGAGAGGGGAGGCAGAGAGGCTGGGCCCCAAGGCCAGAAAACCTACCACATCTGAATGTAGGGTCCAATTTGAAGCCACAGCCTTGCTTGTGCCTTTGAAGAGCCCAATCAACTCAGTGCTGCTATTTGTGAGGCCTGTTTTGGACACACTGAATTGAGGGTCAAGTACTAAGTGAGGGTCCAGTGGAGGATGGGCAAGCTGGATATTACAGATCCAGCCCAGAGGAGAGGGCTGGGTAAACTTAATAAAGTATAGACAAGAGAAATTGTGGCTTTTCATGATAAAATTCAGGCAGTTTGACTTTGAAGGAAGTAGATAAAGATCTTTTTAGTTGTCTAACTTCTAAATCTCTTCAATTGTTAGGGCCGAGCCTGTGGCGCACTTGGGAGAGCGCGGGTTCGGATCCTATATGGGGATGGCCGGTGCGCTCACTGGCTGAGCGCGGTGCGGCCGGTCTCAAAAAGGACAAAAAATAAATAAATAAATAAAATAAAATAAATCTCTTCAATTGTTCTTGGACTCTTGTTCTTGGGCTCTCATTTTAACAGTTATATTCTCCTGATCATTCTGTGACTATCATTATTACCTTACAAAGGGTAAGAATTCTCTATCCTCAAACACCATCTGGTTTCCAACTCCCTTGAAAAAATTCATATTAAAATAAGAGGAACATTACATATTGTTATAAGCCGAAATTTAGAACTACAGTGACCACCACAGCCTGGAGGGTTTGGCTCATTTTCTTGCTGTGAGTTCATTAAGGTATTACTCCTGGCTGAAGTTTGCCTACAGTATAATATTGTATAGCAGCCAGTTATCTCAGTAATCTCACGGGCCAGCATTCCTAATTTATCAGGGTTTTTTTAGGCCTTTTATCTGGACAAACTTTAAATTCTCAAATCGTGGTTATACAGATATGTTTTTCTTTTTTTTTTTGTCTTTTGTCTTTTTCTGTGTCTGGCAACGGATCGCCACCCTCAGTGTTGCCCCCACCCCGGACCGGGGACCGGCAACGGGATCGCCACCCTCAGTGTTGCCCCCACCCCGGACCGGGGACCGGCAACGGGATCGCCACCCTCAGTGTTGCCCCCACCCCGGACCGGGGACCGGCAACGGGATCGCCACCCTCAGTGTTGCCCCCACCCCGGACCGGGGACCGGCAACGGGATCGCCACCCTCAGTGTTGCCCCCACCCCGGACCGGGGACCGGCAACGGGATCGCCACCCTCAGTGTTGCCCCCACCCCGGACCGGGGACCGGCAACGGGATCGCCACCCTCAGTGTTGCCCCCACCCCGGACCGGGGACCGGCAACGGGATCGCCACCCTCAGTGTTGCCCCCACCCCGGACCGGGGACCGGCAACGGGATCGCCACCCTCAGTGTTGCCCCCACCCCGGACCGGGGACCGGCAACGGGATCGCCACCCTCAGTGTTGCCCCCACCCCGGACCGGGGACCGGCAACGGGATCGCCACCCTCAGTGTTGCCCCCACCCCGGACCGGGGACCGGCAACGGGATCGCCACCCTCAGTGTTGCTCCCGCGCCTCGCTCAGCCAGTGAGCGGGAACCGGTCTGTATGTGGGATCCAAACCCTCGGGCGGGAGCGCCGCCGCGCTTCCCGAGCGGCGCACTCTCCAGTGTGCCACCGGGCCGGCCCATCGATATGTTGTTTTAGGGTAAAACAAAATCCATTGAAATCAGTTTACTTAAATTGTACCTTTCTAGTGGCCACATTTATGTGAAACATTTTCATAAGGAGAAGAAATAAATTAACAGAATTATGCATGAAATGTGCTTGGTTCTAGTTCAAAGCAAGAGAAAAGCAAGGGAAACATTGATATGCTTGTCAACTGTCAAGAAATAGGATTAAATTTTCTTTACCAGGAAAGAGAAAAAATAAACCACAGGTTTTAGATTCATGAGGAAAATGCACCAGATCATTACCTACTTGAAACTCATGCAATCTTTCTCACATAAAAGGAAATCACTGGTATTTCCGGCAAACCTGTGTCAGATAGGAAAGTCACTTAAGATTTACAAGTTATTCTCCCATATTTAAAAAACAAAACAAAACATCTTTTTCCAGTGTAGTCTGCTAAGTATCCCACCTGCCCCTGCTTTTTTCCCACCACACAATGACAGCACCTGTGAAGGTAGAGAGGCTGGAAAAAGGCTAAAATTGGTTAGGGGCCAAAGGAGAATGGACATGCAAATCACGAAACTTAATTATGAGTCTTCTTGGCAAAAATCCAGCTCTCTCAACTGCTAATAAAAGATCAAAAGCAGGAACACTAAATCATTCACATTGAGAAATCTGGAGAAGGGTAACAGTGGTCTCTGTTGTTATTGAGGACAAAGCAAAACAAAATGGATTTCAAATGCAGGAAAAGGGAATCAGGTTATCCACAAAGAAATTCTCCTACTCTCCAGAAACAAATCCTGTTCAGGGAGGTTGTAAGAGTTGAACAATCATTTATTTAGAGTCAGAGTAATAAAGTGCTTAGAGTTAAATGTATGTATTGTATTTCTGTTCCACAGTTTTTCACAATGGGCGGCCATGACTGTCATATTCATATAGCTCTTTTTATAAAGCTATTTATAATATTGTGCATGCATCTCTGAGATTCTAAGATAAAGTGCAAGGGACTTACTGTGTTTCTTATTAATAAGATAACTTTTTGGACCTCTCATAATTCAATGCCTTTTTTTTTTTTTTTTTTTTTTGCAGCTGGCCGGTAACAGGGATTGAACCCTGGACCTTCAATGCCTTCTTTAGATTAGATATTTAATAAGTATTTAATGAATACTTTACTTATTAGGTATTTAGTATTTATTGAAGACAAATGAATGACTCTGAACTGTTGCCTCTTCTCTAAATATCTTTGAATTAAGGTCATTTATTTGATGAGTGTTCAGCACATCAACAAAGTCCCTGCTTTCAGACAGCTAACATTCCAGAGAGAGACTAACAATAAATGAGTAAATATGTTAGGTGATTATAGGTGTTATGAAGAAAAAGAAGTCAGGTATGGGGGCAGAGTGTTATGGGTGGGGTGGTGCAGGCTAGTGCTATTTTAGAAAGGGTGTCTGGAAGGCCTCTGATAAGGTGGCCATAATGTCCTGAATCTAATAAGAGAGTCAACCATGAAGGTATTTCTGCGAAGAGTTTCATGTGAGTTCAGGAGATAGTGTGGCCCAAGTGGGTGAAGAGGGAAGAGTGGGAGGAGTGGGATGTTACCGGCTGTGCTAAGCACTTTGGTTTTTACTCTGAATGAGGAGACTCATTGGATCATGTTGAACAGAGGAGTGACATGGTCTAATTTATTATATTTATACTTGTTGAAAAATCAAACTACTCTGTTTATACAAAAAGCTAATTACAGTTCCTGTCTTAGTTCACACTGCAAAGGGAATCACCCAAACTCAATGTTTTCCATTTCTACTCTCTATTCCCAGTACCTCACTCCTGCACCACATCCTAGGAAACCCCGTTGCAGCTCAAGGCTGACATCTACTGGGTATTTTCATAATTGTTTATACACCTGCAGTTTGGAACCTATCATCTCTTGATCAGGAATAGAGGGTAAGCTTTAACAAAGATAATAAAAAACGGAATGGCAGACCAACCATAATTTTATTGGTAGAAGATTACAGTGGATTTGCCTCCTTGTTCTTCTTTGGCTCATATTCAGGTGAGTTTGCATTTCTCCAGCATTTATCCATTAGAACTGGTGGGCTCAGCTGTCAGAAGATTAGGGCATCAAAATCATGGGCTGATAAGGAGAGGAATAAGTCAGCATCATGGGGAATCAACCAGGAGAAAGTACCCTGGTTCTACAGTGGCCTCAAAAGGTGGCTGTGGTGGTTGTATGGTATCTAAGGGTGTGTGTTCCAAACCTGGGCTTGAGTCATGTTGGCATCGATTTACAAAGGGAGTCTGATGAATGGGCCATAGTAGGAGGAAGTTCAAGGCTGTGTGGAAATACTGAAAGTTGTGTGAAGCTGGGTGTTTCCCAAAGTTTAAGATGATTCCTAGATCTCTGGCTTGAGACAGCACATGATGCTATCCACCAAAATGGACACAGGAGAAAGATAACATATAAAAGTTGAAGCAGGTTTGCTGCAAAAGATTTGTTTGGGAGGTGCTAAGTCTGAGGTGCTTGTGGAATAGTCAAGAAAGAGCCTGAAGCTCAGAGGAAAGATCTGGGCTAGAGGCACAGACTCAGGAGTCATCAGCACACCAAAACAATGACATGAAGGAGATCACTCCATGAAAGTGTGGAGATTGAAAAAAACAGGACTAGTGTGACCTGGGAACTAACAAAAGGGGGAAAGGCAAGGAAGACAAACTCATGGCAGAGAAAGAGTGATTAGAGAAGTAGGAAAACCAGGAGTGTGAGCATTATAGATACCAGAGGGAGCAGCAGAGGGATTTACATTGATTACAGGCAGATGTGTCAGATGTGCCAGATGCTGTAGAGAATGCAGCAAGGAAAAGTCTGCATTTAATGACAGGGTCACTGAAAAACTTGCCAGGAGCAGTTTTAGTGGAGTGGGTAGAAGCAAACAGATTCCAGTGAGTTGAGTAA
>NW_007730145.1:133685-140813 GCF_000696425.1 Galeopterus variegatus
AAAGATCTGGGCTAGAGGCACAGACTCAGGAGTCATCAGCACACCAAAACAATGACATGAAAGAGATCACTCCATGAAAGTGTGGAGATTGAAAAAAACAGGACTAGTGTGACCTGGGAACTAACAAAAGGGGGAAGGGCAAGGAAGACAAACTCATGGCAGAGAAAGAGTGATTAGAGAAGTAGGAAAACCAGGAGTGTGAGCATTATAGATACCAGAGGGAGCAGCAGAAGGATTTACATTGATTACAGGCAGATGTGTCAGATGCTGTAGAGAATGCAGCAAGGAAAAGTCTACATTGCATTTAATGACAGGGTCACTGAAAACCTTGCCAGGAGCAGTTTTAGTGGAGTGGGTAGAAGCAAACAGATTCCAGTGAGTTGAGTAATGGATGGGGTGGGAGGTGTGAAGAACAGAAAAATGTGACAACCTTCTATAATTCTGACGAGATGGACAAGAAGGACAAGGAGAGGTAGATATGTACAGTGAGGAGCACAGAGAGCAGGGGTATGTTTATGAATGATGGGGGGATGGGCCGAAGGAGAAGGTCTGGTTAGGGAGGGGTACAATGAAGGCCACAGGAGTGACAATTAGGAGTACTTGAGAAGGTGGAAGATAGTTGAGCGCACAAGATTAGTTTTGGAGAGGAAGAGCCAAACAACTTCTGACACTGGAAGGAAGATGTTTACTCCGTTTTCTGTTGCTTATCACAGGATACCTTAAGATGGATAATTTATAAAGAAATGAAATTTATTTCTTGCAATTCTGGAAGCTGAGAAGTCCAAGTTTGAGGGGTTGCGTCTGGTGAGGGCCTTCTTGCTGGTGGGGGACTCTGCAGAGTCCTCAGGGGGCGCAGGGCATTACAAGGCGAGGGGGCTGAGCCTGTTAGCTCAGGTCTCTATTCCTCTCCTTAACAAGCCACCAGTCCCACTCCTGTGATAACACATTAATCCATGATGAATGGCTTAATCCGCTCATGGCGGCAGAGCACTCGTGACCCAATTACCTCTCGAAGGCCCCACCTTTCAAATACCACAGTTGGATTTCCTACCTTCAATACTGTTACAGTGGGGATTTAGTTGCAGTTTGCATTTTGGAGCGGACAAACAATAGCAGATGAGGGGACACAGAAGCAGGAAACAATATGTCCATCTGTCACGCTCTTTAAGGCATCGGGAACTTAAGTACTTTACCCTCAGAACAAATCCACCAGGACAACATCGCCCCACCTGTCCTGGGCCTGGGCGCGAAGGGGGCGGGGCCTCGGCTCTGACAGGCTCCGTCCCTCCCCGAGCCCCGCCCATCCCCGGGTAGGCGGGTGAGCGCAAGCTAACGTCCCGCGGGCTGTGGACGGGTGCGACCCCCAGGTTTGGGTGGTTCCAGAATTCACCCTTCACCCTCTTGAAGTCGGTTTCGCATTGAAGGAGGAGGAATGAAGACTGCATTTTCCGGAGAGAGGTGTACCGAAGCGGGGCGGGAGAAGATGGAGGCGAAAAACGCTGGCGGCCTGACGCATGCGTGCTGCGGGGCGACCGTGACGGAGCCGGCTCCATTGCGCAGGCGTCGGGGGCCGCGGGGCGGGTCGTTTCTCCCGGGGACTGTTAGCGTCGCACTTGGCTCAGCCATTTGATTTGTAGGAATTCGTGTGAAAGAGAGTTGGTCATAATCTAAACGCCTACAATAGGAAGCCGTTCGTTAAAATATAGTTATGTACATACGATAGACTATTTCTGCAGCTCCATCCGTGCAAACCAGAAATTTAAATTGTTCCCTTGTCCTGGTCTATTTCGTAATTGAAGTACTAATGTTCTCTCCTGGAACTGTGTTGTTACTTATAGCTGGCGACCAAGCTCTTACATCAGAGCTGGGGAATTTCTGTTCTGTCTGTCGAGTTAGATTTAGGAACACGTTATCCCTACACTGACTTAAGGGCAATGATGAGTGAGATTTCTCTGGGCCAACTGGGTCAGTGGTAGGGAGGTGGCGTGGTGGCCTCTCCCAGAGATGGGGAGACCTCAGCAGAAGGGGGCTAGAGCTGTACCGTTAGATGCAGAAGTTGAGGAGGGTGTTGTCAGGGGCCCGCTGGAGGAGAGACATTCCCCAAAGAATTTCTGAAAGTGCTTCACACGAAGGATCAGCCCTGTGAAGGTCCCACACTTGGAAGTCACCATTGTTCTCCAGATTTCCCTGGTGGGAGTTAGCAATTCACTGGGTCCCCCTGGACTGCAAGCTCCGAGTGGTCTGTGGAGGCCCCCCTTTGCTAAGCTTGAGATTGGAGTCAGGCCTCTCACAACACCACCATTGGTTGAAGGATCAGCTGATCTCTCCAAAGGAACACTCACCCAAACTCCCTTCCCAGCACCACTCTTTTATCCTTTTATATCTTCTTTATGGGCAGGGGGATGGCTTCATGAAGTTTTTAGCTAAGCCCTACTTTGCAAATCCCCCAGGCTGGTCTGTTTCACTACTCATTTTGATATATTGATTCACATCTCCAAAACAGGAAGAGTTTTGGTTTGGTGATGCAGCATTATGAAAACCAACTTGCTACAAACATTTTCATGTAATAAAAGAGCTTGCTCAACTCTATCTCAGAAACCAAGGCTGTGCCTACATCCAGACTTGTCTGAATCCTAATTCCACCAAACAAGCAGAGCTCAGTTCTAAACTGTTCTTTCTCAGTCTACTTCCTGTGGGTGCCATTATACAGACAGAGCTGAATTCAGAGGGGTGCGGGTAGAGGGAAACTCTGTTCTTTCTCCACAGATCACCTCAGGCATATCCTGTGACTTAGGTCACTCTCAGGTAATAAAAAGTCCTCTAATAACTTTCAGACCCAAGAATAATCTTATTTGAGTTACTAAAACTCCAGTCCAGAGTCATGTAACATTCCTTATCCAATTTTAAGCTTCTCCCCACCTTCACTTCAGTGAAGTGATTAAAAAACATAATCAAACCACACAGAATGGTTTATTAAAAAAAGCAACAGTTACCTGCCTTACTCCTCCCCACATCCACAGTTCCACTGTCCAGAGGGAGCCATTTTAAATGCTTGTGTGTTTTTGTTTAAGTAGTAAATTATAGTTGTTGGCAAGTTTTCTTTAACTCTGGCTTCTCAATGACTACTCAAGTTCTACACTTGGCAATGTTAATATTTCGGAGAAATGAGGGCTGCTTCCTTCTCAGAGACATGCTATGTCACTGCGCATCCTCACCTGGATCCACCCCACTAGGATCTTGAGACAGGAGGTAAATTGAACGACTCTATGAAGCCCCAGAAAGCCAGGCTTGCTGGCTCTTTAAAAAAGGCCTTTTGGGGGCCAGCCCGGTGGCGCACTGCTACAGTGCGCCGCTTGGGAGCGCGGCGGCGCTCCGAGGGTTCGGATCCCACATGCGGACCGGTTCCCGCTCACTGGCTGAGCGAGGTGAGGGTGCAACACCAAGGGTTGCGATCCCGTTGCCGGTCCTGGTCCGGTACGGGTGCGACACTGAAGGTTGCGATCCGTTGCCGGTCACGAAAAAAGGAAAAAAAAAAAAAAGGCCTTGGGCCAGCCCGTGGCTCACTTGGGAGAGTGTGGTGCTGACAACACCAAGTCAAGGGTTAAGATCTCCCTTACTGGTCATCTTAAAAAAAAAAAAAAAGGCCTTTAATTTAAAAGCTTATTAAAAATAGGAGTGATGGTTTGTTACAAGCCAAGCTCACTTTTCCCTAGTAATTTTTTAGACCTAAAGTCCTGCCCTTGCAAGCCTGGCTGCGATAGTGTTACAATGTATTGGGTGTAGCTTTGATTGCACCTGATGTTCTTGTGAATCCTGGCAAATCTGTCTCTAGGAGTAGTACGACTCCTGTGCCTTTCTTATACAAAGAACTGACTCAAGTACAGCTGGTGCTGCAAGTCTCCTCTTAGGACCTGTGACAGCTGACCCTCCTGCTCTCTTGGCCATGCCTTCTGAGGCAGCTCTTCTGCAAGCCCAGTGAGCACAGGGACACAAACCATGCTATTTGGTGTCCTTCCTATGCTCCATGGGGAACTTGCTCATGTATTTTTTCCATTACCTACAGGTTATTACCACTTCCTCCTCCTTTTCACTTCCTCATTGGTCTATTTTCATCTACTCTTATTTTTCTAGAAAGATCCCCACATAGAGAGAGGCCAGTGTATGCTGCTTATCAATTTATGGCCTCTGCTTCAAATCTACTCTGCATTGCCTGCTCAGCTGGGTTCTTTAAATATTTTTCCTTTGCCAGCTGGCATGTGCTAAGCTTTGTCAGTAGAGGGCACTGGAGAGACACTGGAGGAGAAGTTTTCTCACCTAGTTGGGACGGACTGCTCTCTGCAGTTTGCTGCAGTGGGCATGGCTTCCTCAGCGCCCACCTCCTGCAGGCAGCCTCTCAGCAGCACACAGTGGCCAGAAGTTTCCGGTGAATCCCCCCCCGCCCCCCCCCGCGGTTGCATAGCAGAGTGCCTCCAGAGAGTTACCTCCTTTTGAATGGCTTTCCCTGGCACCCGAGTAAGTTCCACCAGCACAACTTCTCTGCCATACAGTGAGGCATGGCAGTACCCTCTCCAACAAGGCCCCAGTCTTGGCCCTGGGAGCAGGAGGCTCCTCCTGGGTCATCTGCTATGGCTATAAATTTTACAATTTTATTTATTTCTTACAGACCAATCCCTTGTTACTCTAGTCTCCTGTTAAATAGCTAATAATTCTTAAAAAAAAAAAATTTTTTTTATTGAGTCAAAATTGATTATACAAATTTTGGGGGTTCAACATTGAGATACGTTGATCAAATCGATATTACTAGCATAATATTGTTACAAATCATAATTATTATTTATGCCCCTTGTCCAATCCCTCTCCATCCCCCTTTCACTCTCCTAATCACCCTAGATTTCTTCTCAGCCTCTGGAAAGAATAATGGTTACTCTGTTGATTTGCTGCCCAAATGATCTGTCCAATGCTGAGAGGTGTGATCAAGTCCCCCCAATACTATCATAGAGCAGATGCCTCTTCCATCACTCTGAAATGGGCTTTGTGGAGGGAGATATCGTCCTCCTTTCTTTATCTCTCCTTGTGACTCTTCTTGTGTCAATGCACTCCAGTGGCTGGTGGATGATCTGCGTGGTGGTTGTGGCATCTAGCTGCCTTCGTGGCAGCCATGGTTATTGTGGTGGCTGTGGTGGCCACCTACATGGAGGAGATGTTTTTGGCATGCTCTTTGGTGCTGGTGGTGTGCCTGGTTGTGGAGAGTGTCCAATCCCCAGCTCCATGCTCCAGGTCCCTGGGCTGGCCCTGAGGTGCTGGCACGGTGTGCCTGGTTGTGGGAGGGGGGTCTGGTACCCTTCTCCATGCCCTGGGTTCCCTGGCAGGCCCCAAGGCACTGGCGAGGTGTGCCTGGTTGTGGGGGGGCTGGTCCAGTCCCTGGCTCCATACCCTGGGTCTCCAGGTGGGCCCTGAGGTGCTGGCTCAGTGAGCCTGGTTGTGGGAGGGGATTCCGGTCCCCTTCTCCATGCCTCTGGCCCCTGGATGGGGCCCTAAGGTGCCGTCATGGTGTGCCTGGTTGTGGTAAGGGGATCCAGTCCCCGGCTGCTAGCCCTGGGTCCCCAGGTAGGCCCTGAGGCATTGATGGTGTGCCTGGATGTGGGAGTGGGGTCCAGTCCCTGGCTCCAACCCTCAGGTTCCTGGGTGGGTCCCCAAGGTGCTGGCAGTGTGAGGGGTTGTGGGTGGGGTCCTGCCCCCGGCTTCATGTCTCATGTCCCCTGGTGGGCCCCAAGGCATTGGTGGTGTACCTGGGCCAGAACTAATTTTTTGTCCTTTGATTACTTCTAACACAGGGGAACTTCCTGTGGGAACCAGTACTTGAGCTGTGTGGTTGACCTAAATTGCTGCTTTGCTGCTGTTTCCCTAGGGAAGGCTTTTTGTGCACTCAGGGTTTAATGGCTGACCTTATAGGTACTTCTGGCTTTGATGCTTGGTGTACCTGGGTTGTGTAGAAACTCTGATCTGGGCCTGAGTTTTTTCTTTAAACTGTACCCCATGCAATTCTGCATTCCTGACCAGTCTCCTCTGAGTGGTCCTGTGCTGATTGAGGGGGTGGGTTGGCTGTCCTTGCTGTGTCCCAGTGTTCTCCCAGTGGGCCTGTCTCCCCCACCGCCTGTGCTCCAAACACTTCCCATGGGGTGGGCCCTGTGCTGGTCCCCTGCGTTGACTCGCCGGCCTTTAAATGGCTCCCCTTTTTCAGCTGTTCTGGCTCCTTGCTCCTGTGTGGTTCCATGGGAACTCTATTAGTGGTCTTGCTGTCCTGGGGGCCACCAAAGTCCTCTTCTCCCCTTCCGCCTCCAAGTAACTCCATCTAAAGGGCACTGCTGTGGCTTCTGCCGGCTCCTGCTCCATGTGCTCCAGCATTAAAGTGTCCATGGGCCAAAACGCTGAGAGCAGTTTTTTCTTTTTCTCTTCGTGGTTTCTGCTGCCTTCATGAGTTTCATAGGTCTCTCCTTCTCTTCACCTGAGCTCCAGAAGCCCCACCTTGGCTGATGTTACATTTTTATAGTTGTAAATTCGTTGATTTGTGGGACAGAGTGATGCTGGGGACCATCTATTCCGCCATCTTGACTCAAACTCCCCCTAGCTAATAATTCTTGATCTTGAATTTTCCCTGTTCAAATTGTCACATAGTTTCTGTCTCCTGATTGGGCCCTGACTGATAAACAGTGTGATCTTTTTTGAAATGTAGATCTGATTCTGTCACTCCTCTTTGCTTAAAACCATTTAAAGGTTTCATTCTCCTTATAGGATAAAAAAAACCCCTCATTTTCATTGTTTCTGGGCCCTTCGCCATCTGGCCCCTCCTCACCTCCTGGCCTTGTACCAGAGTCCCCCTCGCTTTCCTCCTACTGCAGGGTTTTTACAGACAGATGCTGTTTTTCTCTATGGAATCGTCTTCTCTCACCTTTTCACCTGGTAAGTCCCTATCACCTCAGGCCTCAGCTTGATCATCTGATCCACAGGGAAGCCTCTCCACCTTCCATGCCCAGATCGAATGTTTGTTTTTCACTTTCAGAGCACGATGTACAACTTCCTTAGACCATTTTTCATGGTTGTAATTTTACATGTTTGTGTAATTTTTTT
>NW_007730145.1:141647-142289 GCF_000696425.1 Galeopterus variegatus
CCCTCGGCGGGAGCGCCTGCCGCGCTTCCCAAGCGGCGCACTGTAGCAGTGCGCCACTGGGCTGGCCCTGTGTAATTTTTTTTGATTAATATCTGTTTCCTCTCCTACAGATTGTAAGTTCCTTGTGGGCAGGGGACTCTGGCTTTTTTGGCTCCCTATAGAGCCCCTGTGTCTAACGCACTTTATAAAGTGCCTGTTACAAAGCAGGCATTCCAGCTTGTTCCAGGGTCCAGTGGTTCACCTGTCCATACTCTAATTTGCCACAAGATGGCAGGCTAAGACACTCTGGTATTTGATTTCCTTTGAGAAAGAAGTGGTGCATCAGGTTGAAGTGCCTTTGAGCCAGAAGAGGATCCCTTTGGAGTGAGCGAGATTGAGACACATACTACTGAAGATTTCTCTAAAAATGTCCTCTGTCTTTTTACTTCTTTACTGACTCAGAGGAACAGTCTGGAATACTAACAAGCAAAACAAAGGAGAGATTCTCTTTGCTTCCCTGAGGAGCTAGTGCACTATTTAAAAAATGGTTTTAGGGAGAGCTCAAGAACCCTGAGCTCTGATTCACATGGGAAAATGGGGAGACATGGGGAGTATTTACTGCTCCTGTCCTCCTGCTTTGTTTTGCCTGAACTGTGAGTTCTA
>NW_007730145.1:142439-143818 GCF_000696425.1 Galeopterus variegatus
CCTATCTTTCTGAGAAGCCAACATTCTGGGTAGAAATGGTATGGATTCCTCGAGGTTTCTTAGAAATATAAATATAAAGCAGAATTATATTTATCAATTTGTTGCAGGAATTACATGTTTACATGTAATATATATTTTTGTTTAAGTGGAAAAAATTGGCATATGTGATGTGAATTCCTTGTAGTTTCTTAGCTTGCTTTCCCATAGCAGGCCTAATAAGTCAATGTTACACTAATTACTTCATTTAATCAAGATAGTAACCAAAGACCTTGTAGCTATTTACCTTTCATTTAAGACATATTCTTGGCATAAGTGATGTGGCTTGTGTATGAGTTTGTATGTGCGTAGACATTGATGAGTTAGAATCATGTTAAGTTATTTTGTAACTTTTACACAGTTAAATATACTTTATACAGACCCTCTCTGTGCCAAACACTTTGGGTAAAAATAGTAGATAATCCTTATAATTTTATAGCGTTCTTATGCTTACAAAAACAGGCAATTCAGAAAGGTATACACAGATAAGAGTTTAGCTAGATCCTGTTAGGTCCTCTTACTTCAGACAGATAATTGCTGTGGCTCCATGGGAAGGTCCGTTTCTGGCCAGGTCTGCAGAAAGGAGCTGCCAGAGGGAATATTCTCAGTTCGTGAGTATTGGTAGGGAACAAAGCAGGTAGACTGTCCATCCTCCTCTCAATGGTATCATTTTTGCAGAAAGTTTTTCAGGCATGTAGGAAAAACTCTTTTTTTATTCCAAAGGTATTATGAAATAGGATTTTCTTGTCTACTTAATGAAGGGAATTGGGCATGGGAGGGTGTCAGAGACATGTGACTGGTCAGGTCTTCCCAGAATTCTCTCCCAATTATTGTAGTTATATTTATTAAAAAAAAATGTTGGGCCGGCCCGGTGGCGCACTGGATAGTGCGCCGCTTGGGAAGCGCGGTGGCGCTCNACATGGGGAGTATTTACTGCTCCTGTCCTCCTGCTTTGTTTTGCCTGAACTGTGAGTTCTAGAGGAAAGGTCTAGACAATAAACTATAGCCATAGGAGCCAAATCTGGCTCTCTGCTTGTTTTTGTAAATAAAATTTAATTGGATCACAGCCACGGCCATTTGTTGACATACAGTCAACTTTTGCATAACTGTGAGTAGTTGTGAGAGAGAACATATGGTCTGCAAAGCTAAAAATATTTACTGTCTGGCCCTTTACAGATCTAGAGGGCTAGAGGGATGTAAACTTTCTAGAGGCCTTAATATTTGGTTAGCATTTTGCTGACTTTTCATAAAAAGTGGTGATTTGATCCTTTTGGGGGAAAGACCTATCTTTCTGAGAAGCCAACATTCTGGGTAGAAATGGTATGGATTCCTCGAGGTTTCTT
>NW_007730145.1:145527-146547 GCF_000696425.1 Galeopterus variegatus
TCAGTATGTTGATTCCTTTGAGCACTTTTAACAGTGAAGATATGTGTGTTATATATTTTATATATTTTTTGCACATTTGCATGTTTAAGAATATCTTTGTGTTATTTTCATATATATATATAAAGAAGTGTCTGGGCATAACAATTTGACTTGCAATAATTTTTCTTGGAAAACACTATAATAATAGTGTTGAAAGATATTTTTAAAAAATATGAAATCATGACTCATGCAAATATAAAATGAATGTATGTCAAGGATTTTTATTTAACTCATTAGTTAATGAGGAAACAAGTAAGATGTTACAATTGGTTCAAAGGGGATTTCAAAGAACCACATTTTACATAGGCAAATAAGGAATGCTGAACTGAATTTAAAAATAGATGCAAAACAGGTCTATCCATTATATTTCACTAGACACAATTAATTTGCATTGTTATGGACAAGAATAATTTACATTATTTCCCATTTTTCTATAACTTACAGAGTTGTAAAATAGCTCAAGAAAATGAAAGGCTGATATAACTTGGAATCGTGTGCTAGACAGACACTCAGGAATGTCTGTGGTCCATTTCAATCTCATTATCAACTATTTCTTTACAATAATAATGTTAGTGTTTAGTATGTCTGATAAAACACATTATATATCTTAACTCAGTAAACCTTCACCAAATTATCTTCATTTTCCAGATGAGAAAACTGAGGCATTGAGGTTTTAATTCATTCAGCATAAAATGGAGGAGCCAGAATTTGAAAATAATAATATAATACTATCCTATTTATGTAAAATTATAATATATGTATATATATGCACAAAAATATTAGGGTAAAAGAATGTGGTTTTTATCCTTGGCTCGTGGGATGTCCATGATTTGTGTTAAGAAAGGAAGTATTCTTGTTATATGGTACAGCAATTGTTCTTCTTGTTATTTACTCAATGATTTGGAAACTTAGGTCCACATAAAAACCTGAACGTGGTTATTTATAGCAGCTTTATCCATATTTGTCAAAACTTAGAAACAA
>NW_007730145.1:147839-149201 GCF_000696425.1 Galeopterus variegatus
CTGAGGGTTGCGATCCGTTGCCAGTCACGAAAAAAGACAAAAAGGGGAAAAAAAAAATAAATAAAGAAAGGAAGATTCAGAGTATGTGTGTAGAATTGTTTTATTTCCATAAAATCAAACTAACCTGGAGCAATAGGAGCTCTCAGTCATTATTGGTGGAAATGCAAAATGGTGCAGCCACTTTACAAAAAGACAGCTGGGAGTTTCTTACAAAACTAAAAGTATTCTTGTTATATGGTACAGCAATTGTTCTTCTTGTTATTTACTCAATGATTTGGAAACTTAGGTCCACACAAAAACCTGAACGTGGTTATTTATAGCAGCTTTATCCATATTTGTCAAAACTTAGAAACAATCAAGATGTCCTTAAGTAGGTGAATCAATAAATAAACTGTGGCACATTCAGATGATGGAATATTATTGTGTGCTAAAAATAAATGAGCTATCAAAGCTGTGAAAAGACAAGGAGGAACGAACCTTAAAGGCATACTAGTAAGTTAAAGAAGCCAGTCTGAAAGTGCTACACACTGTATGATTCCAACTATATGACATTCTGGAAAAGGCAAAACTACAGAGGTAGCAAAAAGGTCAGTGGTTTCCAGGGTTTTGGAGGGAGGGAGGGATGACTAGGCAGAGCACAGACGATTTTAGGGCAGTGAAATTATTCTTTATGATACTATAATGGTGGGTGCAACTCATTATACATTTGTCAAAACCCATAGAACGTATAACACCAAGGATAAACCCAGATGTAAACTATGGACCTTGGGTGATGATGGTGTGTCAGTGTAGGTTCACTGATTGTAACAAATACACCACTGTGATGCAGGATGTTAATAGTGGGGGAAGTTGTGTGTGTGTGTGTGTGTGTGTGTGTGTGAGAGAGAGAGAAGAGGATAAATGAAAACTTTCTGCACTTTCTGCTTAATTTCTTTGTGAACCTAAAACTACTTTAAAAATTCAATTCAAGGGCCGGCCTGGTGGCGCACTGCTATAGTGCGCCGCTTGGGAAGCGCGGTGGCGCTCCCGCCGAGGGTTCGGATCCCACATACAGACCGGCCGCTCACTGGCTGAGCGAGGGGCGGGAGCAACACCGAGGGTTGCGATCCCGTGGCCGGGCCCAGTCCGGTGCGGGCGCGACACTGAGGGGTGCAATCCGTTGCTGGTCACGAAAAAAGACAAAAAGGAAAAAAAAAAAATTCAATTCAATAAATTTAAATATATTTAAGAAGAAACAAAACAAAACAAGCTAACCAATCAAGCCAGACCTCTATATATGTATTTATATGCTTGTGTATGTAATGTGACTAGGAGGAAGATGTCTCAATACTGGTTTCATTAGGAATCAGAGGGTGGGGGTGG
>NW_007730145.1:149827-154934 GCF_000696425.1 Galeopterus variegatus
GCGCACTTATCCAGTGCGCCACCAGGCCGGCCCTTTATCATCTATTTTTAACACAACTTTTCTAAATTCTTGCTGTTAATCCCCATAAATGTGACTGCAGGCTGTTTTTGGTTAGATTTTTGTGATGAGGTGACAGTTTCTATAATTTCTATATTTTACAGTTTTTCCTAAGAGAAAATGGGCAATCATGACAAGCTAATCAGTTTAAGCTTCTTCTGGAGATTTTTCTGTGTCCCCATTTCAACTGGATTTTATAACATGGTGATCATTGTTGACCTAGTGGGACAGGAGTGGAGATAGAAGAAGTTTTTTTTTTTTTTTTGATAAAATGGCAGGTGTATTATTCAGGGTTCTCCAAAGAAACAAAACCAATAGGATATATATCTAGGTATAGATATAGATATATAGAAAGAGATTTATTATGAGGTACCGGCTCATGCAATTATGGAGAATAAGTCTCCATATCTGCCATCAGCAAGTTGGAGACCTAGGAAAGCTGGTAGTGTAGTTCCAGTCCAAACCTGCAAGCCTAAGGAGCAGGGAAGCCAATAGTATAAGTCCTAGTCTGAGTCTGAAGGTCTGAGAGTCAGAAGCACTAATGTATGAGAGCAGGAGAAGATGGATATCCCAGATCAAGCAGAGAGAGAGGGAGTGAGAAAATTCACCCTTCCTCTGCCTTTTTGTTCTATTTGGGCCCTCAAAGGATTGGATGATGCTTATTTACATTGGTGAGGGAAGATCTTCTTTACTGTCTCCCAATTCAAATGCTAAGCTCTTCCCAAAACATCCTCACAGACCCTCCCAGAAATAATGTTTTATCAGCTATCTGGGCAGCCCTTAGCCCAGTCAAGTTGACACATAAAATTAATCACAACATAGAGAACCTTGGACATATTTAAATGCTGACCTCAAGGAGGCAGTAGAGAGGAGACAGATGGGAAGTAGCATTGGCTAGAGGGTGGGCTGTGAACTACTAGCTAGCAGGCCCTAAGACGATGAGGGATGGGATGCAAAACACAGGTAGGAGGGAGAGTTTTTAGACAGGAGGAGAGGGTCCTCCTAATGATAACAGGAGGAAAGGAGGAAAGGAAAGTTGAGGGAGTTTCCATCTGATAATGTCTTTTCTCTGTGGCAGGAGGTGAGATTATCTGCTGGGAGTGAGGAAATTAAAGGGGAGATTGAACATTTGAAGAGAGTGGGAAGATGTTCAAGGTTTAAGTAGTGATAGCTCAGAGTGGGACAGCAAGCTGACTAGAGAAATCTTGTGGGAATTTTCTCAAGTATGTTCAGAAGCTCAGGTTCATGAGTAGGGAAGATGGATGGTTGAATGTATCCAGTACTGGAGTTAGGTCAGGGAAATGTGAGGAATTGAAAGCGATAGTGCTTGGAATGTGAATTGCATAGGGTGAGCAGGAAGCCAGGAATGGGCTGATGGGCTGGGAAAAGGCGAAAGGGCCAATCGACTGGAGATTCTGATGAGATCAGAAGATGAAGAAGTTGTGGTCTAACTTAGTGACAATTGTTTCAGGAGATGACAAGGTCCACTGTGTGACTATAGGGACGCTCAAGGGTAAAGAAGATCTGAAGTAATCCATAAAGGCTATTCTGTTTCAACTGTACTGCATATATTTCCCATAATTTATTCAATTTATAACTTTAAAAACCCTATGTTTACCCACATAAAATATTACATAGGTCAGAAACATCCTCAGAAGGAATGACACTGAAGAAGAAATAAAAATAAGTTATCTTCATCCAGTAGCCATGCTCAGTTCCCTATTGCAATATCAACAGAAAATAGTATGAAGATGAAAAATTGACTTCCATGGCATTTGAATTATGGAAAAGTCTATTGACTTCTCCTTGAGAGAGAAGAGAAATAAGCCTGGATAATTGTCATTGGTTGTCACACTAGGAGCTTTGCAGCTATCTGCATAATGAGTGGTTTCTTAATCTTTTATTTTTCACAGCAAATCTGTTCTTCTAACATCTTGTTTATCTGGATCAGTACTGGTTCAAAGTAAAATGGAGATGTAACAAGTATTTTGGTTGGCTTTCATTTCTTTTTCTGTGGTCCTTCCCTTCCCATTACCTGTTGGTGAGATGGTCTGTGATCAGGTCCCATAACTCCCCTGGCAACAATGGTGGGCAGGAAGTTCAGGCATCCTTAAAACATCCGAAATGTGATCACTTCTGTGCTTCCTCCTAAGGTCACTTGTTCTAGGTTCTGCTGAGCCTGGGGTTGCTTTTTCTCTTTGGAAGTCTTCTTGTTTGCCTTGAAATGGATATTTTAGGATACCAAGTGTCAAGAGAATCCTTGATTTTCTGTTAAATGCAATTCCAAGTGATAACCAAATATTACTGCCACTACTTTAAACTCTCTGTCAAAAGCAGTGTCTTTTGTTGTCCTAATGGTCCTAAGCCCCTGAAGGTAGAATTGCTCCTTCGGTGATTAGGAGCCAGGTGACCCAGGGGCTTTGCCTACAGCCTACTGCTGAACACTTATAGGGAAATACTGAGGGACCAAGTCAGCCAAGGAAGGTGGTACTCTGTCCCATTTTATGTATATTATTTGGGGCCAAAATTGTGGGCACATAGTCACATTTAATCATGATGATTTCTAGTTTGAACCAACGTGGCAGGTTTCTCCTATTCTTTTGCAGTAACTTAAAAAACAAGCAAACATGATTTCTAAAAGAAGAAAGGAATTTTAAGAAAGATCTTTCAGATTCTATTTATTCTCCTTTAATGCAGATATGTAGTTCTTGGAAGTGACATATATGCATACCTTAGCATATTTTGCTTAAGAATAGGTAATAATCAGTTTGTATCAGTTAGCTTTTTTTTTTTTCCTTTTTGTCTTTTTTTGTGACCAGCAACGGATCGCAACCCTCAGTGTCGTGCCCGTACCGGACCGGGACCGGCACGGGATCGCAACCCTCGGTGTTGCGCCCACACCTCGCTCAGCCAGTGAGCGGCCGGTCTGTATGTGGGATCCGAACCCTCGGGCGGGAGCACCGCCGCGCTCCCAAGCGGTGCACTGTAGCAGTGCGCCACTGGGCCGGCCCATCAGTTAGCTTTTTTAATGTAATAAACCACTCCAAACTGAGTGGCTTGCAGCCATCATTTTATTTGGCTCACAATTCTTTGGGTCAGCTGGGCAGTTCTTCTGGTCTGAGCCAGCTATCTCATGCAACTTTGGTTCGCTCATGGCCTCATTCACATGTGTGGTGGTTGGCAGTCTGTGAGCCAGAGAACTTATCTTCCAACAGGCTACCGTGGGTTCATTTCGTGTTTCTCTTATGCTTTTAAGAACAGCAAGAAGGCAAACCCCAGGAAACAAGTGCTTCTCAGGACTCTGCTGGTGTCACATTTGCCAATGTCTTATTTGGCACATCAAGGTCCATAGTCAAGACCAGATTCAAGGAGATGAAGAAATAGACTCCACTTCTTGATGGGAAGAGCTGCAAAGTCTCATTGCAAAGGAATGTGGATACTTGGGTAGAAAAGTTTGTGACCATTTTTGCAAATCATACTCTCTATTAATCCCATCTCTGTATTGCAGTGTTAAGAAGTCTCCAATCCCATGTGAGGGTTTTACTGATGGTCTTCCATGTTAATAGTCACATTGTCTATCTCATAGGCCTTTTCTATTCTTAGGGAACATACTTTCATGTGCATGAATCAAAAATGCTTCCAGGAGGGACTTTTTCTTTTACTTAATTGAGGCAAAACCTCACATTAATATTTTGAGGATTTTTAAGAAGGAAGGTGCTATGGATTGAACATCTCCCCCAAACTCATTGAAGCTTAGATTGTATCCTCCAGAATTCTAGGTATTGGAAACTTGGTCCCCACTGTGACAGTGTTAAGAGGGCGGGAAATCCTATTATGGTAATTGAAAGGTGAGGCCTTGAAGAAGTGATTAAGTGATGGTTTAATGGTGGTTGTGGGCATGGTTCTGAGGGCCTTAAGAGGAGAGGCATGAGGAGCTCTCTCTCTGTCCGCTAGAACTGGGATATACTCTGCTCTCCTGTCTGTGGACATCAAAGCTAAAGACTCTTCAGCTTTTGGGTTTCAGGACTTACACCAAGGACAACATTAGCTTCCCTGGTTTTGAGGCCTTTGGACTTGCCTGAGCCATGTTACCAGCATCCAGTTTGCAGACAGCCTATTGTGGGAATTCTCTTCACAATGGTGTGAGCTAATTCCCCTAATAAATTCCCCTCACAAATTTATAACATATCCTATTGATTCTGCCCCTCTGGAGAACCCTGACTAATATGGAAAACTGGTACCAGAGAAGTGGGGTGTTTCTTATAACAAATATTTGAAAATGTGGAAACGGCTTTGGAACTGGGTGTTGAGGAGAGGCTGGAGGAATTTGGAGGAACAGTATAGAAAAAGCCTAGATGCTGGTGAAAATTTAGAAGACAAGAAAATCGGGGAAAGTTTGGAATGTTTTAGAGACTGGTTGAATGGTGGTGACCTGAATGCTTATGGAAATATGGACTGTGAAGACCATTCTAAGGAGGTCTCAGAAAGAAATAAGAAGGAGTTTATTGGAAATCGGGGCAAAGATCAACCTTGCTATGAACTTGGCTGTATTCCGTTGATGCCCAAAAGTTTTATGGAATGTGAAACTTCAAGGTGCTGACCCCAGGTATATGGCAGAAGAAATTTCTAAGCAGCAAAGCATTAAGGAAACTGCCTGGCTACTTGCAACAGCTTATGCTGAATTATGTCAGTAAAGGCATGACATAAAGCCAGAATTTAAAAGGGAAGTAGAGCATAGAGATTTAGAAAGTTCTTAGCCTGGCCATGTAGTAGAGAAGCAGAGAGCATTTTCAGGAGAACAATTCAATGATATAGCCCAGCGACTGTTTCCTAAGGAAATTAGTACAGAAGAAAGAGATTATCAAGAGAAGGGGAGGGCCGGCCCGGTGGTGCAGTGCTACAGTGCGCTGCTTGGGAGCATGGCGGCGCTCCCACCGAGGGTTCAGATCCCACATACAGACTGGCGGCTCACTGGCTGAGCGAGGTGCTGGCGCAACACCGAGGGTTGCAATCCCGTTGCCGGTCCTGGTCCGGTACGGGCGCGACACTG
>NW_007730145.1:155272-160668 GCF_000696425.1 Galeopterus variegatus
CGGGCGCGACACTGAGGGTTGCGATCTGTTGCCGGTCACGAAAAAAGACAAAAAAGGGGAAGAAAAAAAAAAAAAAAAAGAGAAGGGGAAAAATAACTTGAAGGTATTTCAGATGTCTTGGAGGCTGTGTCTTCCATTACAGGCCCAGAGGCTTAGGGAAACAGAATGGGTTTGGAGAATAGGCCTGAAGCACCCTCCATGGACTTGCTGCCCAGGGCCACCTCAGGAAGCTGCTTCCAGCACCAGCACCCTGGCTGCTTTGGTTGCTCCAACTGTGGCTAAATTGGCCCCAGGTCTGCCTGGACCCACAGCTTTGGAAAATACAAGCTGGAAGCCTTGGTGTCCATGTGGTGTTAAGTCTGAAGGACTACAGAATGCCAGAGCTGTGGAGGCTTGGGAGCCTCTGCCCCAGTCTGAACAGATGTGTGGAAAAGCCTTGGGGACCTAGGAAGAAATCTGTCATGGGTGGATTCACCACACAGAGTCTTTTCTAGAGCACTGCCATGAGGAAATGTGGGGTTGGAGTTCCAGCAGAAAAATCCCACTAAGGCTGTCTCTAGTGTAGTCATAAGAGTGGGATCACCATAGAGACCCCAGAATTGAGGAGCTACCAGCATGCAACACCAGCCTTCAAAAGCTGAAGCATGGCCTCAGACCAGGAGAGCCATAGGAGTGGAGCTGCCCGAGAACTTGGGGACCGAACCCCCACACCAGTGTGCAGAGGATGTGGACATGGAGTCAAGGTGTGTGATTCACCAGCTTTGAGATTTAATGCCTGCCCTATTGGGTTTTAGACTTGCTTAGGAGCTATTACCACTTTCTTTTGGTCTATTCTTTCCTTTTGGAATGGGAATATGTATCTTATGTTTCTCCCACTCTTGTATCTTGGAAGTAGATAACTTGTTTTGATTTCACAGATGGACTTTGAACTTTGGGCTTTTGAGTTTAAACAAGTTAAGACTGGGGATGAAATAAATGTATTTGAATTGGGGGCCAGGAGCAGAATGCCATAGATTGAACGTCCCCCCCCAAACTCATTGAAGCTTAAATTGTGTCTGCCAAAGTTACAGGTATTGGAAACTCGGTCTCCACTGTAACAGTGTTAAGAGGATGGGAAATCCTATTATGGTAATTGAAAGGTGAGGCCTTGAAGAGGTGATTAAGTGATGGTTTAATAGTGGTCATGGGTATGATTCTGAGGGCTTTAAAAGGAGTGTGTACGAGGAGCTATCTCTCTGTCTTTCTCTGCTTCACTACTTTTGGCTATGTGAGACCTCTGCATTGCTGTAAAGCCACCAGCAGAGAAGACCCTCCCAGGTGTGTTCCCTGGACTTTGGACTTCCCAGCCTCAGAAATCGAAGCAATAAATTTCATTTTCTCACAAATTAGCCAGTTCCAGGTATTTTGTTATGAGTAACAGAAATGGGCTAATATTGAAGGGCTCCACTTAAAAATATTTTTATGGGGCCGAGCCCGTGGCGCACTTGGGAGAGTGCGGCGCTGGGAGCGCAGTAGCACTCCCACAGGTGGGTTCAGATCCTATATAGGGATGGCCGTGCACTGTGCACTCACTGGCCGGTCTCAAAAAAGGACAAAAAAACAAACAAAAAAACCAAACTTTCAGAAGGAGACAACAGAACAATGGTTATTAGAGGAGGGAAAAGAGTAGGGGGAGGGAGGACTAGGGAGAAATTGGTTAATATACACAAAGAATGAGTGCATTTTGTAATGATGAAGATGCCAACTATACTGATTTGATCATCACATATTGTGTACAAATACTGATAGTCAACTCTGTACCACACAAATATGTATAATCAATTACGTTTTTTTTTTTTTTAAAGATGTAAGTAATACACATTCAACTCACAGAACCTACGACATGGACAAGCACAAAGAAAAAACATTCGCCCGTAAACATATTAGTGAATGTCTATATGGTTGTTTTTCCTAAAGGAGTGTGTGTGTGTTGAGGGCCAATGTAGAATAGAGGTCAATAGCATGGATTTTGAAATTAGATTTTGCTGGATTAGGTAAATTACAGAATCTCTTTTAAAATCTCAGTTTTTGTATTTATCAAATAAGGATAATAATATCTACTTAACAGTTGGTTAGAGGATTAAATCAGTATATGTAAAATATTTAGAATAGCGCATGTCAAGGTGAGAGCTTTGTAAGTGTTAGCTCTTACTTGTATGTGTGTGTCTAATTTCTTGGCTCCCCAATTGTCCAGCCTCAAGGCACCACCTTCCCCTTTAATGCCTACACATGGAGTCTGTGCATTCATTCTGTGTAACACTGAAAGCACAGTTGTTTACCAGATTCACCTCCACAGGTTGTTTCTGGGACTTCAAAGGAATTGTTACAAGTTCCACAAATCCGCCTTGGTTGTTGCTTATCTATTCCCTTTGTCTGAACCTCCGGTACTGCAGGCTCCTGGCTGTTGGTCGATGCTCCACCAGTGACCGCTGTGTGTTGTGCAGTTGGCCACCTCCCATGTTTCCTGGAACACCATCTTCTGAGAAGAGAGGCTGCACCAATATCTCCTCCCAACCACCTACACAATACACTTTCTTAGTTTCCTACATCCCAGCTAAACAAGGCTTAGCATTTCAGAAAAATGCACTGAAGACTTTGAAATAGCAAAACACAAGGTGTTTCCCTGCCACACCTCAGCCCCCTGAGATTGGGCTTCTGTCACCTTGGACTCAGTTTTCAAGCACATACAAGAGTAACAGGAAAGTATACTGAATCCCCACGTCCTATCACCTAGCCTCAACAATGATTATCATTTTGTCAATCACATTTCATTGCTCTTATCCCTTTTCTGGAGTATTAGAAAGCAAATCCTAGACATTATGTTAGTGTGCCCATAAATGGTTGAGTATGAATCTCTAATTGATAAGGATTGTTAAATATATTTTTTTACATACCACTATCACATTTTCATGCCTAACAAAATGTCTTGATATCAGTAATACACAATCCATATTCAAATTTCCCTGCTCGTCTCAAAAATGTTTACAATTATTGGTCAAATGAGGATCCACGTGAGGTCACAAGGGTAGGAGCTACCTTCTTATTTTTTCCCTCTTCTCCTGCTCCAGCTCCTTCCTCTCCTTCCCCTCTCCTTCCTCATGTACTCCCTTAAAATACAACTTTTACCATTTATTTATAAGTCTGCATACAGGAAAAAGAGAGGGGAGCATTTACAGCCAAGAGCTAGATGTCTTATATCATGAGTTTTATGGGTTATCTTTTTTTTTTTTCTCCTTTTTGTCTCTTTTTTACTGACCGGTAACGGGATCGCAACCCTCAGTGCTGCGCCCGTACCGCGCTCAGCCAGTGAGCGGGAACCGGTCTCCACATGGGATCTGAACCCTCGGCGGGAGCGCCGCCGCGCTCCCAAGCGGCGCACTCTCCAGTGCGCCACCGGGCCAGCCCCCATTATGGGTTATCTTTAATTCATGGGTATAACCCCAAATCCCCTGCCACCTTCATCCTTTCCAGAAATTGTTTTGGGATCCACAGAAGAGGGAAGCCCTTGTATTTATAAGAGTACTTACAGTATGCATTTAAAATGGGGGAATAATGATAAGATGAAGTGTACATTTGAAGGGAGACTCAAATATACCTTTTGGAAACAAGGGAAATCACAGTAAAGAAGATTTAGTATGCATCTGAAAGGAAATTCAGATATATATGTGGAAAAAAAGTGTCACGGTGTTCCATGGCCTATAACTTTTGAGAGTTAGGATATAAAAGTTTTGATTATGACCATACTGATTTATCTAATCATTCTTCCCTCCTCGTCAGGTCAAATCTGCACATTTATGTCTCTATATTTGTTAGGCTATAATTAGAACTAAGAGATGCTTGAGGGAGGTTGTGATAGTTTGTCTGTTTTCCCCACATTGATTCTGACCACCTCCTTCTGCCTTCCAAAATTGTTGTAGCCAGAATGATCTTTTTAAGGTAAGTAATCTAATAACCTCTCATGAATGGTTTCTCCTTGTACTCAGAATAAAACCAAAGTTTCTTAGCTTGGTTTATAAGGCCTTGGATGGTTTACCTTCTGCCTATCTCTCCAGCTTTATTTTGGATTATTTTTGTTTTTTTTCTTTTGCTTTGGGCACAATGGTCTCCTCTCAGTTTCTGCAGAATGTCATGCTCTCTTTGCCCATGCCATGCCTTCTGATTGGAATACTGTCCTGCAGGAATGCTGGTCAGAACTCACTCCATCCTCATGACCTTCAGGGCTTCGGCTTCAATAGGCAGAATTTTCCCCCTGCACAAGTCACTTAGCAACTGAAGGAAGGACAGGAACAGAACGCTATGCTTGCAAGATAAAGGGAGTGACACTGGCAGCCACAAAGATAAGCAACAGGAAGCTGTGTAGCACCTGGGAATCTGGCACTTCCACAGTCTTTCTCTCTTTGGCATAGCTCCACTTTGTCTCTTAAGTCCCTTACAAGCCTCAACTCTCCCCTGCTGGTGTGCAGAGAAACAGCTGCACAGCATACATATGGATGGTTACCACACCTCATCCCTGTAAGTAACCACTCATCAATATAACAATAACAATAATAAACTCCTCGTAAACCATATGAAGTTGCCTGCTTCATTCTTTGGTCTCAGGATACCTTTCTGTTTGGTGGGCTTATACTGTTAGCTCACGCTCGGACACCTCCCCATCTAAGTTGGGTGGCGTCTTTGTTGGAAAACGATGTTCTTTTCCTTCCCACCACTTATACAAGTTTGCAATCACTAATTCATTAGTGTGATTATTTGATTAAGCCTGCGTTCTACACTCAGATGTGTATTATATAACACATGCAAATGGTGTCCTTTCAGCTAGACCACAAACTTCCAGAAAGGGCAATGTCTGTATTTGCTTACTACTTTATACCCAGAACATAGTAAGAACTCAATACACATTTATTGATTGAATAAATGAATGACTGCCAGAGATGGCTCTTATTCAGGCTCATTTCTCCAGCTTAAAACAGTTAAAGTTCCTAAAGTTTCTGTGACTCAGTTGTATATATAATCCATTCTCATTATTTGTAGTAGTTACAGTCTATATTGCTGTGAACACTGAATTAGTGAACACTAAGCCATTGCTCCTAGAGCAAACCCAGGGTTAGGTTCCTGCCAGCCTCTGGTCACAACATTTTTGTCAACCAATCAATATCCAACCTTGTTTTATGTGTGTTTCTGTTTAAAGACATCTTATTTAGTATCGTTGTTGATTTATTAACATTGAGCTCATAGCCAATAGCACAATAACTCATGCCTGGTGGAAGCTTATCTAACACACATGTTTTCTCCTTAAGTCATGTCACAGCATTCTTCTTAAGAGTACTAGGTAGCGCCTCAGCACTATGCCTGGGGGC
>NW_007730145.1:162301-166156 GCF_000696425.1 Galeopterus variegatus
GGCACAATTCAATTAATCCACAGCGCTAAGTAAGTGCCACAAGTATTGATTTGAGAGTTACAAATTTAGCACTTAGGTGAATTTGCAAATATGGAATTCATGAATATTGAGGATAGAATGTATATGTATATATAATAACAAAATGTATACTATATGAATATATTTCACATATACTTTATTTTATATATAAATAAAAATATAAAATATATAACAACATAATTATTAATATCTTATACGTAGTGTTGCACTACTTAGCAATATATTGTATGCATGTCAATAAATATTCTTTTACAAAATATAAAGATGGTCTCTGACTTAGTGATGGTTTGATTCAGATTTTTTGACTTTACTATGGCCCCAAAGCAATGCACATTTAGTAGAAACTGTATTTTTTTTGCATTTCTGGGCAAAGGCAGTGAGCCTTAGCTCCCAGCCAGCCATGCAATTTTGACTTGCCATAGGTTTATCAGGCATAATCCCATCTAAGTCAAGGAATCTGTATTCCAAACGGTGTTTCCCAATGTTAAATGTGTGCTGGGATATAAAGATTCTATGGGAAGTCAGTTTGGAAAATGCTGATATCAAGAAATCTCTGTGCCTGTGGCATCTGAAAAAACCAGTGCCTCAGAAGGGAAGAGGGTCATTTGCACCCAAAGAGAGGCTAAAAGCGATGTCCCTTTGACTTTGTATATTTTGCCTGTCTGTTACTTTGCTTTTCCGGGCTGTCATGGCCCATTTTACTGTATCTCATTAAATGGAGCACACTTTGATCTTTTTGACATGATTGTATACCTATTTATGAAGAAGATTACTAACTATTAATTTTGTAAACACGATTAAGCAAAATTAGGGTTGCCATTTTTCTCTTACATTGCACAGATTTTACATGCAGCTTTCATCTGAAAGGTGCACTGTAAAACTTTTAGTAAAATACCTTGTTTCTGTCAGTGTCCTCCCCATCACTTCATTAAGTTTTGCATTCCTTCAGACTTTGCGCTGGGTCTCCACCCCATCCTCTATTTTTCTAGCATTTAACAAGACCTTAATTTGGCAAGAAGCCATTGGTTGTCCTCAGTTCAAATAATTTCAAAATCTCTTATCAGATGGCTCTTTTGGAAATGTCAACAATTTCTCAACTGTCAGCGCTATAATAAAAACAATGCTACATACATTGTTAATCATGGAAGTAATTTCTAGTCCCAATAAAACAGACCCCAGGGAAGTTTGTTGTGATGACATATTTTTCACTTGAGATCACTAAATACCCAACTACAGCTGGTGCCTGTCCACATCCTGGCATTGGAATCATCTCATTTTCTGAGGCCTAAGCATTAAAGACTACATTTGGTTTGTTAAAATATTATTTGATAAAATAAAAAAAATTATTTGATAACGGGAACAATATAATTTCAACTGCACACCGCTTCTAAAAGTGAATGTTTAATTTTTGCCCTTTAGAACTTATATTCTTTCCCTGCTCCCATATTTTTCCTTTAACTTTTGAATTGAAAAATTAAAAAAAACTGCTTTAGTTGAGAATATCCTTGTGATATGGTTTTTATGTGCTTTCTTTAATATTCTAAAATTATTAAATGCATCAAAACCCAACAGATAATGTGCTGTCCTGATTTTATTTTTTCTTATACAATATATTTATATGCTAAATCCAGACATAATGAAAGACAAATTGCAGATGGAAAAATTTAAAAAATAGTGATAATAAGAAAACTCCATATAAGAGCCCATAGGATATGACCAAAACTGCAGAGATAAATCCATGGTCTTAATACTTTAATTATTAAATGAGAATAAAAGTAAATAAGCCATCATAAGAGGAATTAAAAAGTAAACAACAAACAACCCTATAAAGAGCTCTTGTAAATAATATGAAAAATTTAAGTATCCTAGAAGAGAAATGGAGGAAAGAAGTGCTCTCAAGGAGAAGGCCACATGCAAATGATTTTTGGGTCCTCAGAAAGGGAAGATTGGCTAAAAAAAATCTTCTGATGGGATTTGCCTTGGGGCTCCTTGACCATCAGGTATTTATGATTTGCACCAGGTTTCCTCTCTCTCATCTGCTCTGGTGAAAATAATTTGTGAAAGCAAAACTACAAATGCCAATAGATCTAATAAATATTCATATTTAATAATAAACTGCAAAATAAATATAAAATTGATCTGCAATTCTGTCCTTCCAAATTGGCAAAAATAAAAAAGGATAATTCTAGGTGGGCAAGGGGATAGGAAAATAAGCATTTTCATATTGTTTGTGGAAGCGTAAGCTGCTTCCGCTATTCTGAAAAACGATTGGGCCGTATCTAACATGAATCTCTTTTGATCCATCAATTTCACTTCCAGGATTTCATCCTGAAGAAATTAGGGATATGTGTAAAGGTACATAAACAGAGATTTTCTTGTAGCATTTATAGAGGGGTGGGCTATCATGTAGTCATGTAACATATTCACTGTTATCAAACATTTACTAGGGCCGGCCCGGTGGCGCACTGGAAAGTGTGCCGCTTGGGAGTGCGTCAGCCCTCCCGCCGAGGGTTCGGATCCCATGTGGAGACCGGTTTCCGCTCACTGGCTGAGCGCGGTGCGGGCACAACACCGAGGGTTGCGATCCCGTTACTGGTCAGTAAAAAAAGACAAAAAGGAAAAAAAAACAAAAAAACAAAAAAACATTTACTATATCCAAGGCCCTGTACTAAGTAAATGTGATATCCCGCTTATGAGATCAATATTTTAAAAAAATTGTGGCATAAAGTAGTCATGTAATTTATTAAAGGTCACATAGTTAAGAACTAGCAAAACATAAATGAAACCCCAATCTTACTATTATAATTAATGTCCTCTATCACTGAAGAAGTATATCTAATGACATAAAAAAAGTTTAAAATATATTGCTGTATACAAAAATTAGGCAATATTCAGCTTCCCTAATACAGAACTATTCAGATTTTCTGTTTGATACTTTTGCTAAGTTATGTTTTTCTAGGAATTATTCCATTTCATTTATCATTTCAAATTTATTGGCATAAAATTGTTAATAGTATCCTCATTATGTCTGAATGTTTCTAGAAACTGTAGTTACTGATGTTTCTATCCTTATTTTTTGCCTTTATTCTTTTGTTTTGGCTTGACAGGAGTTTGTGAATTTTGTTAGGCCTTTTAAAAATCCAACTTTTTGCTTTATTGATCCTTTTACATGGTTATTTTTTATTTAATTAGTTTCTAATCTTTATTATTTCCTCTCTTTTTCTTTCTTTGGGTTTAATTTGACATCCTTTTCTCTTTGTAACTTTTTAAGATGGATGTTGAGATAATTGATTTTAACCTTTCTCATTTTTCTAATATGTGTGTTTAAGAAAATGAATGTTCAAAGTGTGGCTTTAGTTCTTCATCTGCAAAAATGGGTATGTAGTTTTTTTTTTCTTCTTTTTTTTAAGGTATTGTCATTCACTTCACATGTCTCTCACTTTCATTTTCTTCTTTTAGCCCATGGGCTATTTAGAAGGGTATTGGTTAATTTCCGAATGTGGGGATTTTTCAGTTATCTTTTTGGTATTAATTATTGGCTTAATTGCACTGTGGTTAGTCAAGACATAATCTGTATTATTTAAATCTTTTGAAATTTGTTGAAACTTGGTGAAACTTGATTTTTGGCTCAGATTTTGGACAATTTGGTAAATGTTCTGTAGTATTTGACAAGAATGTGTATTTGACACTAGCTGGGTGCACTGTTCTGTATCTGTCTGTTAGATAGTTTGTTAGTCTTGTTTAGAACTATATCCTTACTGATGTTATATTTGCATTTTCTATCAGTTACTCAGAAGGATGTGTTAAAATATTCAA
>NW_007730145.1:166930-169435 GCF_000696425.1 Galeopterus variegatus
TCCATGTGTGGTTGTCCAGAAAATGTAATGAGGATGAAGATTCACCAGACAAGCTCTATACCTTGTTACCTGTTACCACTTTCAAAAATCTGCAGTCAGTGTGCATGAGAACTAGCTGCTGATTGTCAAATAGAGTTATAAAACCACCACACACACAAAAAAGTCTACTTTGTCTTTTATAGTAGTGATGATTCAGCAGTTTGCTTTTGGTTAGTGTTTGCATGGCATATGGAACTTTTCCACTCTTTTACTTTCAACCTCATTTATTTATGGTGTATCTTCTATGTGATTAAGTTCATTTTTAATCCAGTTTGACAATATTTTCTTTTAATTATGTATTTTATCTATTAACATTTGATGTATTATTGATATATTTGGGTTTAAACCTACCATCTTATACATACTTGTCCTACTAGCCTATGTCTTTTTTTTTTCTCCTTTCTTGCCTTCTTTTTGATGAATCAGTTTTTATCCAATTTCCCCCTCTTTTACCACTCTTTTAGGGATTAACCTAGAGATTGTAACATGCATCTTTGCTTTACTGAAGTATTATACGTATTATTACTTTTATTGGTAGAGCAGCCCCTGCATGCCGTACGTGATTCTGATGTCAAGGATTTTAATTATATATTTTAAACTGCATATGATATTGTTTCTATTATTTTTGTGTTCAATATTCACTTATATATATTGACATATTTTACCTTTCCCGTTGTTCTGCATTCTGTCCTGCATCTCAGTGCCTCTTTCTGGGATTATTTTCCTTTCTCCATGAAGAACTCCCTTTTGTATGTCCATCAGAGTATTTATGCCGATCAGAAATTCTCTCAGTTTTTGTATTAAGTGTAGTTTGTCTTACATTTCAAAGGATATTTTGATGTATATACAATTCTATGTTGGGAGTTGTTTTCTTTTAGCACACTGTAGATGCTATTCTATTGTATTCTCCCTAATTGAGAAATCATCTGATGGTTTTACTGTTGTTCTTTTAAAGGTAATATATCTCTTTTCTTCTTTCTGATTTTAAGATTTTCTTTGTCTTTATTTTTCAGCAGTTTGACTATAACGTGCTTAGGCATAGTTTTCTTTGTATTTATTATTTTTTGTAGTTTGTGGCATTTCTTGGTGTTTCTGTCATTTTTGGGAAAACTTTTGCCATTGTTTCTGCAAGTATTGCTTCTACTTTATAATCCCCCTATCTTCTTAAACCATTTCATCATATTCCATGTGTCTTTCAAGTTTTTTTCTGTATTTTTTCATAATTTCAATTCTCCACGCTTCAGTCTGTGTATTTCCTTCTGTTCTACTTCACTAATTGTCTCTTCAGTTGTATGTAATCTCCTGTTAAATCCATCTATTGTCCTCTCAATTTACAATGTTTTATTTTTGAGTTCTACCTGTTTTATTTGATTTCTTTTCTGCTTTCCATTTTTCTGCTGAAATACTCTTTTCTCATTTAATTGAACACAATAATAGTTTGTCTTTGATAGATACTTCAATATTTATATCTCTTGTGAGTTTGTTTCTATTGTGTTGTTTCCTTCCTTGATTTTCAGATAAATCTTATATGTTCCCATTTTTTTTTTTTTGATTGAGTGCTAGGTATTGTTTATGAAGAATCTTAGAATTTCCCATTTTTTTTTTTTTTTGATTGAGTGCTAGGTATTGTTTATGAAGAATCTTAGAGACAATTTGAGGCTATGGGCATTGTTTTCTTTCTCCAGGGAAGATTTCCTTTGGCTCTTGCAGGTTCCCATTTTTTTTTTTTTGATTGAGTGCTAGGTATTGTTTATGAAGAATCTTAGAAACAATTTGAGGCTATGGGCATTGTTTTCTTTCTCCAGGGAAGATTTCCTTTGGCTCTTGCAGACAGCTCATCTGGACAGATCAACTTAATCCTTCCAGAAATTTAGGGGATTCAAATCTGGGCTACAGTCTTTGTGAACACTAGCCTGTTTCTAGTTCACCTTTACTCTTTGGATGCAGCCTTTCAGAATCTCACTGAAAGTGTAGGGTATTAGCAGAGACCCTTCTCTGTGGGAAGTCTTGAACTTGAATTTTTATTCCTCTAGTCTCTGAGACGGAAGAAAATTGTGCTTACCTCCTTGGCCTCTCATATGTTGTTTTCATTTTCAGAATTAGCAATTTTCCTTGGGGAGAAAATTACCCCAAATTCTGGAATTATCTCTCTTGATTTTGCTTCTCTTCTAGATCTTGGTCCGACAGCTTCTCACTGCCCTGGTAGTCCTTTGAGGCCAACATATATTTCAAATATGTATTTTAAGACACTGTATCTAGCTTTTAGTTGTGCTCATCAGTAGGATTATTCAAAAAGTATGCATCATACATTGCTGGAAGTGGAAACTCCATTTGTTTTCTGTATTTATATAAAAATGTATAGACAAACAACCAAAAAATTTTAGAATTTTTGAAGAATCATGGATATTTTGTTTTCTGATAATTGTATGAATTACACTTAAATATTTAAATTAACATATACAAATA
>NW_007730145.1:169505-172081 GCF_000696425.1 Galeopterus variegatus
TAACAGTAATAAAAGATTTGTAAACCAAAACATTACTCATAATCCCCTCATCTGAACTTGCCCTTTTTATTTTCTACTCTTTGCCTTTATTTCATATACAGATATAACAGTGCACATGTTAAGTGTTTGTAGCATTGAATTTTAATGATGTACTTTGGGAAAAAATAGTCTCCATATATTTTTTCTAATGCTATATTTATAATTCTGGTCCAGTATCTTATGATCGTTTACCTAGAATTAAAATGATTGGCAGCTTTATAGATTTCTTGTTCTAAACAAAAGGTATATAGTTAAAATGTTGAATAAATAGTTGCAAATAATTAACATCACTAGAAGATGTATATGGTATCTTTATATAGGTGTTTTTCTTTCCAATCAGAAAAGACATAAGGAGAATTTTGCTTCAGAATATTATATTTGATTCTGCTTGCCTATAAAAGCTTGCTTTCAGCTTGGATAGATTAGTTTCTGCTCTTCTTTATTTGAAATTCATTTACCAAATTCCAAATATAGTTCCCTTCCCAGAACAATGCCTATGTGTCATGTGATCTTTAATAATACTAGACTCTGATGACTTGGAATCCTTTGATGATATTTCTATTGTTACTGATAAACTTTTGGAAAAGACAAATGATTAGATTCATACTAATGTCACACTATAGGCATCTTAATCAAATCCATGACAATATAAGAGGAAGCCAAATTTTAATTGAAGATTGCCCTTAAAAATGGAAGAAATCAAAGATTGTTGGTAGCTAGATAATATTAAATAGGTGAAAATAGGAAATGAAAACATCTTCTTTGAAATAGAAAGTTTCAGGCATTAATGAACTGGAAGAGAGTTTTCTCTGAAAATGGTACTAATAATTCTTTTTTTTTTTTTTTNTAGCCCATGGGCTATTTAGAAGGGTATTGGTTAATTTCCGAATGTGGGGATTTTTCAGTTATCTTTTTGGTATTAATTATTGGCTTAATTGCAGTGTGGTTAGTCAAGACATAATCTGTATTATTTAAATCTTTTGAAATTTGTTGAAACTTGGTGAAACTTGATTTTTGGCTCAGATTTTGGACAATTTGGTAAATGTTCTGTAGTATTTGACAAGAATGTGTATTTGACACTAGCTGGGTGCACTGTTCTGTATCTGTCTGTTAGATAGTTTGTTAGTCTTGTTTAGAACTATATCCTTACTGATGTTATATTTGCATTTTCTATCAGTTACTCAGAAGGATGTGTTAAAATATTCAACCATGATGTGCATTTCGCTATTTCTGTTTTTATTTCTGCTAGTTTTTTTTGCCTTATATATTTTGAGGTAATATTCTTAGATTCATATAAATTTAGAATTATTATATTTTCCCTTTAGATTTACATTTTCATCCCATAAAGTATCCCTCTTTATTTCTAATAATGCTTCTTGCTTTAAAGTCTGCTTTGGCGGGGTCGGTGGCCTCTGAGGGGCGAGGATGCGTGGGCCGTGGGGTGACCTGCTTGGCCTTGCCCAGACCTGGGCTGTGGGGACCTAGCCGGACTCTCTGCACCCAGGAGCGCCCCAATGGTGGCTGCGTGAGGCCAAGCCCCGGAGGGAGGACTTGGCTTGGGCTTGTCCCATTATGTTCTGAGCCTCCTTGTCGCCTCCATGTAGATGGCTCCTACAAAGAAGGGTGGTGAGAAGAAGGACCATTCTGCCATCAGAGAGGTTGGTGACCCAAGAATACGCCATCAACATTCACATGCATATCCATGGGGTGGGTTTCAAGAAGCGTGCCCCTCGGGCACTCAAAGAGATCTGGAAATTTGCCATGAAGGAGATGGGGACTCCAGAGGTGCACATGGATACCACGTTCTACAAAGCTGTCTGGGCCAAAGGAATAAGGAATGTCACATACCATATCCATGTGTGATTGTCCAGAAAACGTAATGAGGATGAAGATTCACCAAACAAGCTCTGTACTTTGGTTACCTATGTGCCTGCTAATACTTTCAAAAGTAAGTTTTACTCCCTCCCTCAAAGCTGTTTAAATTACATCAGAAAAACATCCTTAGTCCTTTTATAACCTGAATTCATCTGCTCAGCAGATATTTATTATGCACCTATATGCCTGGTAACCTTCCAATGGGGATATGAGTAATGGGTATAATCATTATACCTTTTTAAAAAATTTAATTTGATTTATTTCGGTGGCTGGCTGGTATGGAGATCCAAACCCTTGACCTTGGTGTTACCAGCACTACACTCTCCCAAGTGAGCTAACCAACCAGCCCCTCATTATACCTTTTTAAAAATTGTGTCTTGGCATGAGAAAATGCAAAAGAACACAAAACTGGTCCATATCTGGTTTGTAAAAAGGTCATGGAAAATTCAGTGCTACTACTTGCCCAGACCCTTCTAGAAAGTTTTTGGAGGGTTCAAACAGGAAATGTGATGTGTGGGGAGGGAAGCTGACTGTCACTTCTGCAGATCTGCAATGTGGATCAGAACTAACTGCTGACTGTCAAAAAGTTATAAAACTGCAACAACAACAAAAAAAAAAACAAGCGCAGCTCCGAGGTTTGCGATCCGTTGCCGGTCCTGGTC
>NW_007730145.1:172762-188820 GCF_000696425.1 Galeopterus variegatus
CTTTAATAATACTAGACTCTGATGACTTGGAATCCTTTGATGATATTTCTATTGTTACTGATAAACTTTTGGAAAAGACAAATGATTAGATTCATACTAATGTCACACTATAGGCATCTTAATCAAATCCATGACAATATAAGAGGAAGCCAAATTTTAATTGAAGATTGCCCTTAAAAATGGAAGAAATCAAAGATTGTTGGTAGCTAGATAATATTAAATAGGTGAAAATAGGAAATGAAAACATCTTCTTTGAAATAGAAAGTTTCAGGCATTAATGAACTGGAAGAGAGTTTTCTCTGAAAATGGTACTAATAATTCTTTTTTTTTTTTTTTCCTTTTTGTCTTTTTTTACTGACCGGCAATGGGATTGCAACCCTCAGTGTTGCGCCCGCACCTCGCTCAGCCAGTGAGCGGGAACCGGTCTCCACATGGGATCCGAACCCTCGGCGGGAGCGCCACCGTACTCCCAAGCGGCGCACTCTCCAGTGCGCCACCGGGCTGGCCCAATAATTCTTGGTACACTTAAAACATTAGTCATAGTATGAAAAAACATACGGAATAATCTAGGCCAGATATTTACTCCTTTGCAAATGTTGTGATTATATGCAGTGAACCTTATTTCTATGAAAGCTTCCAGTAAAGAATTCATTAGAATGCCAGTTCTGGAAATTTACTTAGTCATAGAACCCTAGCCTTTCATTTTCTAGATGAAACTCGAGGTTATTTCAGACATCAAGTTGGTGGGCAATGGAAACTCCTAGAACAGCAGCTGGCCTAGAGCAAATGCTCTGGAAATATGAATTTCTTTTCCCTTTTCCCTGGAATACAGATACCTAGTTTCTTCATTCTTGGGGTAAGCACATCATGATTTGTTTGCTGCATCCATCTTCTAATCTGTGATAAAAAGCAACCCCCTAAATCTCAGTGGCTAATAACGACAAAGACTTATGTCTTTGTCTCATGGCACATCCTCTGTGGATGGGGTGACTCTCTCCTATTGCTGCGGGCTGCTTGCGGTTGCAGCTGTGGCTGCGGCTCTGTTCCATATGGCTCTTTTCCACTAATCTTCATTTTGGCTGAAGGAACATCCCATCTAAGACGTACTGTTCTTGAGGCACAGATTAAAAAGAAAGAGCAGGACTCTTAAATAAGCTCCTGTCTGGAGCGAACACACTGTCATTTCTGCTGACATTCATTGGCAAATCAAGTCCATGGCCAAGTCAGACAATGGACAGGGAGATGGGATCTGTGCTCAGTAGTGGCAAATGAAGAGGATGTGTAATTTTCTTGCAGGGTAAGAAGCAAATAGTTGGCATCAATAATATGGGCTGCCACACAATTGACAAATATTTGAATGTGGTGCCTTTAGTTGGCCTGCAGTGCTTTCTCAGTTCCAGCCCTGCAGAAATGCAAGATAATGGCCCGTGCTATATTTTCTATGGTAGTCCCGAGGTCTAATTTTTTCATATTGGATTAACCATGCAGATCCCTTTTTGGTTACTCAGGAAGCATGTTTTCAAAGCTGCAACAGATTTTGAGTACTATCTTTAGCAATTGATTCTCCTTTGAATCAAATTGTTCTTACTAAACATGAGGATTTGTTTTTTTCCTTTGAAAAATGGTTGATGGAAGGGGGACATTATGTGCAGAGGACTGTGGTCTTTCACCTGCTGAAAGAAGACTTCCAGACTCTCACCTTATTCATCAGGGAAAGTTAAACGTCAGGCAGTTAAGTATTACTGGTGGTACCCATATGTCTTAGTCTATTTTGGTTTCTATAACAAAATACTATAAACTGGGTGGCTTATATACAACAGAAATGTATTTCTCACTGTACTGGAAGCTGGAAAATCTAAGATCAAGGTGCAGGCAGATTCAGTGTCTGGCGAGCGTCTGCTTTCTGGCTTATGGACAGCTGTTTTTTGCTATGTCTTCACATTTGGAAGGGGCAAACAAGCTCCCTTGTGCTTTTTGTTTTTTAAGGTCACTAACCTCATCATGAGGGTTCTGCCCTCATGACCTAATCACCTCCCAAGGTCCCCACATCCTAATACTGTCACCTTGGGAGTTAGGATTTCAACATATAAATTTTGGGGGTGACACAAACGTTCCATAGCATCATATAAAGACCATAGCATCATATGAAGATGAAAAACCATGTGAACAAAGGGTATATTTCTACCTTTTAAAAATATTTCAAAGCTCAAAGATCAACAGGGCATTAACTATCCCTCAAGATCTCTCTTCAAAATTTATTTGTAAGAAGAGAAAGGTTGGAGGTCTGAGTGAAGTGGTGTTCACAGCTAATTGAGATAACCAGTTATAGGTTTCTTTGTTCCTTATCCACTCCCACTGCTTCACTTGACTTGCCTTAAAAAAAATAAGAGAGAAAAGAAAACAGAGAAGGAAAAAGAAAGAAAAAGAGGAAGGCTCTGTGTGCAGAGTGGTAGTGTTGGGGAAAGGAATGGGGAAGAGAAGGTAGCTAGTTATTTATAGTCTTCTATACAGTGTTTCTCTTCTACTAAAAAATGCATTTAAATCCACTCCCACTGCTTCACTTGACTTGCCTTAAAAAAAAATAAGAGAGAAAAGAAAACAGAGAAGGAAAAAGAAAGAAAAAGAGGAAGGCTCTGTGTGCAGAGTGGTAGTGTTGGGGAAAGGAATGGGGAAGAGAAGGTAGCTAGTTATTTATAGTCTTCTATACAGTGTTTCTCTTCATGACAATCCTTTAGTGGATGGATGGGTGAAGAGAGGAGTGACAGTGAGAGAATGGAGAAGGGTCATCTTTCTCATGTTGGAGAATTGGATGATCTCTTCAGACTGTTCACATTAAATCTGTCCATCATCCTTCTAACTATATCTATCGAGTAGTGAATACATCAGCATGTAAAGGGGGGAGAGAGGAAAGAATAAAATTTCAGAGTGATATCATCAAGATGGCAGAATAGATGATTACCAGTGTCTCACTCTCCCACCAGGAATGAATTTACAACTATTAAAAAGCAAAACTGCCAACCTGGAACCACTGGAACTGGGGTAAGAGGAGGAGAGATCCGCAGAGTTTGTGAAGGTGCGAGAGGCAATGGAGAGAGGGTGGAGGGATGGCACCTACTGTTGTCAGCCAGGCTGGTACATAGGTGTGGACTAGCTGTTATACAGGGATGGAAGCTGGAAAAAGTCTCAGCACCCTTTGTGTAAACCTGCTTGGAGTCTTCAGGGGAGAGGAGGGCTTTGGGGTGCATATGCCAGCCCACAGGCCATAAAGACCACTGGCAGGAATCCCCTAGGCCTGCATAGGAGCAAGTGGCTGTAACTAACTGGAGAGAAGAGCCACCCAGATGCCGGTGAGTTATTGCAAGGCACATGAACATGGCCTGCTCCACGGGAAGCAGTTAGAGTGCAGGAGAAACACTGGCCCACCGGGGGAACACTGGGTGCAGCATGGGCATCTGGTCTCAGTTGAAATTGGCTAAGGCAATAAAACTGCAGGGGGGCTCAATCTGCAGGAAAGACTCCATCCTGGGCAAGAATTTCCATGCAGCCCAGACCTAGAACTAGTGACTAATGATCCACACAAAAAAGCATTCCCCAGAGAATTGGCAGCAAATAGCAGTCTTCTCAAATGCCCAGACATCAACATAAAGACATAAAGACTGAGAAAGAACAGAGAAATATGTCTCCACCAAATGAAACAAAGCACCAGCAATGCAGAAGAACAGCAGGCCCATGAAATGTCTGACAGAGAATTCAGAATAACCCTCTGAAAGATGTTCAGGGAGTCACAAGAAAATACAGGTAGAAGATTAAATGATATCTGGAAAATAACGCAGGAGAAGAATAAGAAACTTGACAAAAGAATAGAATCAATTAAAAAAATAGAAATTCTAGAAACAAAGAATACATTATATGAATTGAAAAATTCAATAGAAAGCTCCAATAGCAGACATAATCAAACAGAAGAAAGAATCAGTTATCTGGAAAATAACGCAGGAGAAGAATAAGAAACTTGACAAAAGAATAGAATCAATTAAAATAATAGAAATTCTAGAAACAAAGAATACATTATATGAATTGAAAAATTCAATAGAAAGCTCCAATAGCAGACATAATCAAACAGAAGAAAGAATCAGCGAGCTGGAAATTATTAAAACATGAAATTATCCAATCAGGTGAGCAAAAAGAAAAAATAATAAGAAAAAATGAAACAGAAATACAGCAAATATGGAATTCCCTCAAGCAAAACAACCTCTGCATAATTGGCATACCCAAAGGAGAGGAAAAGGAAGAGATGTAGAAAACATATTCAAGAAAATAATGGTTGAAAATTTCCCAAGTATGGAGAAAGATGACCTCATTCAGGTATAGGGAGCTGAGAGGTTGCCAGTCAAATTCAGTCTAGAGAGGAATACCCCAAGGCACATCATAATCAAATTACCAAAAACCAAAGATAGAGAATACTGAAAGCAGCAAGAGAAAAGAAACACGTAACATTTAATGGAACACCAATACATCTCTAAGCAGATTTCTCAGTAGAAACTCTATAGGCCAGAAGAGAATGGGAAGATATATTCAGGGAGCCGAAGGAAAAAGACTGTCAGCTAAGAATTCTGTATCCAGCAAAACTAACCTTCAAATATGAAGGAGAAATAAAGTCTTTCTCAGACAAACAAAAGCTAAGGGAATTCATCAACACTAGACCTGCTTTACAAGAAATGCTGAAGGGAATTCTTCAGTCTGAAAGACGATGATGCTAAGGATCAGCAAGAAAACATTTGAAGATACAAAACTCATGAACATTCTGAGAGACAGACAACTTCAGAATACTCCAATATTGTAAGGATGGTGAATAAACCACTTAAATCCTTGGTATGGAGACTAAACAGCAAACCTAACAAGACAGCAACAAATACAACAACCATATAAGAGAAAGGCAAAATTGAAAGATGTATCTTGAACCAATGAGTTGTCAAAAAGTTGGGGGGAAGGAGGAATGATGCCCAAGTTTACAGTTGGCTTTGTTTTTTTCTTTTTTCTTAGATATCAAAGTTAAGTTGTTATTAGTCTAAAATAGTTTGTCACAATATATTTTTTGTAAGTTTCATGGTAACCATAACATGAAAACTTAGAAGAGACATACAGAAAATAGTGAGAAAGCAAAATGTAAAGCTAGAGAAAGCCACTCAACTGTAAAAGAAGATGGTAAGACCAGAAAAAAGGAAAAAAGAACCCACAAAACAACCAGAAAAAAGTGGCAGTAATGCATTCCTATATGTCAATAATAACCCTAAATGTAAACAGATTAAATGCTCCAATTAAAAGACACAGAGTGACTGAATGAATTATATAAAACAAAACCCAACATATGCTGCCTACAGCAAACTCACTTAACTGATAAGGACATGCATCACTTGAAAGTGAAGGGATGGAAAAGATATTTCATGTAAATGGAAACCAAAAAAGATCAGGAGTAGCTATACTTATATCAGATAAAATATACTTCAAGGCAAGGAAAGTAAAAAATGCTAAGGAAAGTCATTATGTAATAATAAAGGAATCAGTTCAATAAGAGGATATAACAATTCTAAATATATATGCACCCAACTTTGGAGCACCCAGTTTTATAAAGCAATTATTATTGGACCTAATGGGAGAGATGACTCTAACACAATAGTAGTTGGGAACTTTAATAATCCACTTTCAGCAAAGGACAGATCATCCAGACAGAAAATTAACCAGGAAACATCAGAATTAATCTCTACTACAGACTGACTTGACCTAGCAGTCATTTATAGAACAGTTCATCCAACAGCTGCAGAATACCCTTTTTTTCTCAGCAACACATGGAACATTCTCTAGAATAGACCATGTATTAAGTCACAAAATAAGTCTCAACAAATTTTTAAAAATTAATATCATATCAACTACCTTATCTGACCACAATGGAATAAAACTGGAAATCAACAACAATAGAGACACTAGAAATCATATGAATACATGGATATTAAGTAATATGCTAAACAATGAGTGGGTCAAAGAAGAAATTAAGCTGGAAATTAAAAAATTCCTGGAGACAAGTGAAAATGAAAACACAAATACCAGAATCTATGGGATGCAGTAAAATTAGTTCTAGGAGGGAAGTTTATAGCAATAAATGAAAAAAGAAGAAAGACTCCAAACAAACAACTCAATGTTATACTTCAAGGAGCAGGAAAAACAAAAATGAATGAAACTTAAAATCAGTAGAAGGAGAGAAATACCAAAGAGCAGAGCAGAAATAAATGAATTAGAGATTAAAAAAACAATACAAAAAATTAATGAAACAGAGTTGGCTTTTCAAAAAGATAAACAAAATTGATAAATCTTTAGCTAGACTAATGAAGAAAACAGAGAAGACAAATGAATAAAATCAGAAATGAAAAAGGAGACATTAAAACTGATACCACAGAAATGCAAAGGACCGTAAGAGACTACTATGAACAACTACATGTGAACAAACTGGAAAACTTAGAAGAAATGGATTAATTCCTGGACACATACAACTTACAAAAGTTGAAGCATGAAGAACTAGAAAACCTAAACAGCTTGATAATGAATAATGAGATTGAAGCAGTAATAAAAAGTCTTCCAACAAAGAAAACCCCAGGACCAAATGGCTTCACTATCGAATTCTACCAAACATTTAAAGAATAGCTAATACCAATTCTTCTTGAACTCTTCCAAAAAATTGAAGAGAAGGGAATACTTCCAAACTCACTCTACAAGGCCAGCATTACTTTCATAACAAAACCAGGAAAAGACACAATAAAAAAAGAAAACTACAGGCCAATATCCCTGATGAACATAGACGCAAAGATCTTCAACAAAATACTAGCAAACAGAATCCAGCAACACATTAAAAAGATCACAGAATGTATAGCTAGAGAAAATCATTCAACCATAAAAGAATACAAGTGTGATTTATCCCAGGGATGCAGGGATGGTTCAACATGCACAAATCTATAAGCGTAATACATCACATCAACAGAATGAAGGAAAAAACCCATATGATCATTCAATAGATGCAGAAAAAGCATTTGGTAAAATCCAACACCTCTTGATAATAAAAACTCTCAACAAATTAGGTATAGAAAGAATGTACCTCAACACAACAAAGACCATATATGATAAACCCACAGCTGATATCATACTGAATGGACAAAAAATTGGAGGCTTTTCCTCTAAGATCTGGAAAAAGACGAAGATGCCCACTTTCCATACTCTTCTTCAGCATAGCACTGGAACTTCTAGCCAGCACAATAAAGCAAGAGAAAGTAATAAAGGGCATCCAAATCAGAAAGAAGGAAGTCAAACCATCCCTATTTGAAAACGATGATCCTATACAAAGAAAACCCTAAAAACTCCATCAAGAAATTCATGATAAATGAATTCAGTAAAGTGGCAGGATACAAAATCAACACACAAAAATCAATAGCTTTCCTATATGCCAGCAATGAAATAGTGGAAGAAGAAATCCAGAAAGTAATCTTATTCACAATAGCTGGAAGAAATATATAAATTCCAATTACCAAAGAATTAAATACCTAGGAGTAAATTTACCAAAGGAGGTGAAAGACCCCTACAATGAAAACTATAAAACATTGGTGAAAAAAATTGAACAGGACACAAATAAATGGAAAGATATCTCATGTTCATGGGTTGGAAGAATTAACATTATCAAAATGTCCATGTTACCCAAAGCAATCAATGCATTCAACACAATCCTTATCAAAATACCAATGCCATCCCTCACAGAAATAGAGAAAATTATCTTACAACTTGTATGGAACCACAAAGGAGCCCATGTCATGAAAGCAATTTTGAACAAGAACAAAGTTGGAGGAATCATACTTCCTGACTTCAAAGTATACTATAAAACTATAATAATCAAAACAGCATGGGATTGGCTTAAAAACAGACAAGTTGACCAATGAAACAGAATAGAGAGCCCAGAAATAAACCCACACACTTACAGCCAATTGATTTTTGACAAAGGTGCCAAAATTATACAGTGGGGAAAGGAAAGCCTCTTCAACAAATGTTGCTGGGGAAACTTAATATCCTCATGTAGAAGATTGAAAATAGGCCCCTATCTCTCACCATACACAAAAAACAACTCAAAATGGATTTAAGACTTAAATTTAAGACTTGAAATTATGAAAATACTAGAAGAAAACTTACGGGAAATACTACATGAAATGGCAGTGGGCAGCACTGTTTGTCAGTAAGACTACAAAGGCATAGGCAACTAAAGCAAAAATATGTAAATGGGGTGACATCAAACTAAAAAGCTCCTGCACATCAGGGAACACTGTCAACAAAATGAAGAGACAACCTATAGGATGGGAGAAAGTGTTTGCCAACTACACGTCAGATGAGAAGCTAATATCCAGAATGTATAAGGAAATTAAATGACCCAACAGCAAAAAACCAAACAGCTCAATGAAAAGACAGGCAAAGGCCTTAACAGGCATTTCTCAAAAGAAGACATACAAATGGCCAATAGGTGCATGAAAAAATGCTCAACATCACTAATCATCAGGGAAATGCAAATTAAAACCAAAACGAGATATCTTCTCACTTCAGTTGGAATGGCTATTATCAACAGGACAAAAAATAACAAATGATGGAGAGGATGCAGAGAAAAAGGAACTCTCCTACATTGTTGATGGGAGCGTGAGTTGGTACAGCCACTGTCAAAAACAGTATGGAGTTTCCTCAGAGAACTAAAAACAGATCTACCCTGCGACCCAGCTGTCTCACAACTGGGTGTACACCCAAAGGAAATGAAATCGATACATCAAAAAGAAATCTGCACTCTCATGTTCATCCCAGTGCTGTTCACAGCAGCCGAGAGATGGAATCAACCTTAATGTCCATCAACGGATGAATGGATAAAAAACTGTGGTATATATACATAATGGAATACCATTCAGCTATAAAAAATGATATCCTATCATTTGCAGCAACATGGATGGAACTAGAAACCATCATGTTAAGTGAAGTAAGTCAGGAACAAAAAACCAAATACTACATGATATCACTCATATGTGGAAAAAAAAAATATATATATAAAAGTGGGTCTCATATAAGTAGAGAGTAGAATGAAGGTTACAAGAGTAGGTGGGGGAGATAGGGGAAAAGTGGTAGACTAATGTGTACAAAACTATGCTATCAGCCCTAAGTGAATTACGAAGTAAGTCAGGAACAAAAAACCAAATACTACATGATATCACTCATATGTGGAAAAAAAAATATATATATATAAAAGTGGGTCTCATATAAGTAGAGAGTAGAATGAAGGTTACCAGAGTAGGTGGGGGAGATAGGGGAAAAGTGGTAGACTAATGTGTACAAAACTATGCTATCAGCCCTAAGTGAATTACTGTGCAGAATATGCATGTATTGAAACAACATACTGTACCTCACAAATATGTACAAGTAAATGTTAAAAAAAAAAAAAGAATAAGGGCCGGCCCGGTGGCGCACTGGAGAGTGTGCCACTTGGGAGCACAGCGGCGCTCCCGCCGAGGGTTCGGATCCCATGTGGAGACCGGTTCCCGCTCACTGGCTGAGCGCGGTACGGGCGCAACACTGAGGGTTGCGATCCTGTTGCCGGTCCCCGGTACGGGCGTGACACCGAGGGTTGCGATCCTGTTACCAGTCAGTAAAAAAGACAAAAAGGAAAAAAAAAAAAAAGAATAAAACTTCAAAAGATATACAAGAGACTGATCCCCCAGCCACCCAGTTCCCTTCCATGGAGGCAATCTGTGTAATCTGTTTCTAGCCTATTATTCTAGGAGTATTTTAAGTATTTACAAGTGAATACAATTAAATATCTTGGTTATTGCCAACAGAGCTGCGATAAACATGGGAATACAGGTATCCCTTCGAGATGATGACTTCCAGTCCTTTGGGTATATAGCCAGAAGTGGGATTGCTGGATTGTATGGAAGATCTATCTGTAGTTGTTCGAGAAACCTCCACACTATTTTCCACAGTGGCTAGACTAATTTACAGTCCCAACAACAGTGCAGAAGAGCTCCCTTTTCCTTTCTCTGCATCCTCTTCAGCATTTGTTATTCTCAGTCTTTTTGATTATAGACAGTCTAACTGGGGCGAGACGATATCTAAATGTGGTTTTGATTTAAATTTCTCTGGTGTTTACTGGTCTGAGCACGTTTTCAACTATCATGGAAGATTTTAACATACCTCTCTCAGTAACTCATATATCAAGCGGATAAAATATGAGTAAAACTGAAATCTTTACAGGTGAAATAACACGATGCTAGGATTTGCTTAAAATACTTCCCCTCCAGAAAAGGTAAGGAGGAAAGAAAAGAGGAAACAAAATTATGTGTTTTTGAATGTAAGTAGGAAATGTGCATCTGTTCAGTGTGCTATTAAAAGGAGAACCACTTCAAATTACAGAGTATGAAATGTTATGTCATTTGAGTGAATTACCTATTAAATGTCAGCCATGACCTAATAATATGTTTCCTTTATATATAGAAAGGCAGTGTCACTCGTCTGTGGAAGGGCTATTTCCTCCCTCTATCTTGCTTTGTTTCCCTATCTTTCTGGGTTAGGGGTCAGGTGGAAGTCACAAAGCACAGCTACCCTGAATAGCCTTCACAAGCTGGTTCTACAGTTTACTAGCAAAGTGACCACAGAAAAGTTACTAACCTCTCTACAAGCCTCAGCTTTTCTCATCTATAAAATGGGGATAATAATAGTACCTGCCTTAGAGGGTTGTTAGAAGATTCAGTGAAGTAATGCATGCCAAATGCTTGACACCCAATGATTGCTGAATAAGTGTTAGCTCTTATTATTATGATTCAGATGTTGACTGTTTGACCTAAACAGTTCAGGCAGACATAACTCTAAAGCTTCTTATGGGTAGAGATTTTGATAGGTCCACCTGGCATATTTATGTTTATTAAATGAGTAAATGATGGGGATGCCCTTATCATACGGTTAGCTTTCAAATTAGAGGTTGAAAAGAGGTCTAGAGTGGTTTGTTCTCTAGAAATATTTTTGATTGCCTTCTGCATATAAAATCTCGTAGATACAATAAAATACTGTTTTCTATCCCTTCCTTTTTTAAAAAAAGCATCTTAATATACTTTAAAATTTTATACTCATATATAGCAGTTATGGAAAATTACTATAGTATGATAATATCTTGTTCTTATCCTTTAGATTTTTTAGGTGGGAGTCAATCTATGTGTCCCCATCTCTAGAGGCCAAGTATCAAACTCTCCAAGTGGTCTTAAAGACCCTCTGTTTTGATTTGCAGGCGTGGGGAAACAGCCCCTAGTTTACTACCTTGGGAGGGGAGTTGAGTCTCTTGCTACACCAACAGCTTTCTCCAAAATCTCCTAATCTCTGACTTCTGATCCCTTTATATCCTGATATAGCTGAGGGAGTAGGAAATACCCATCTGTTTTTTAAAAATTAATTTTTAAATTTTATTTACTTATTTATTTTTTATTGAAAAATAATTGATTGTACATATTTATGGGGTACCGAGTTCACTATCAATACTTGTGTACAATATATGATGATCAAAGGATGATTAGCATATCCATCATTACAAAATGTAATTATCCTTTGTGTCCAAATGAAGAAAAAGAAAGAAAAAAGAAACAATAATCACAATAATAGGTTGAACTTTCAGGAGGAGAGAACAGAACTGTGGTTACGAGAGGTGGGAAAGGTGGACGGGGAGGAGGGTTAGGGAGAAATTGGTTAATGGACACAAAGAATGATTATGTTTTGTAACGATGAATATGTTAATTATCCTTTGATCATCACATTAAAAAAAACTTTTAAATTTGAAGTAGTTGCAGATTTGCATGCAGTTGTAAGAAAGAATAGAGATATCCTTCGTACTCTTTACCCATTTTCTCCCCAGTGGTAACATCTTGCAAAACTATGGTACAATACCATAGCTCAGATATTGACATGAATACAGTCAAGATGCAGAACCATTCCACCATCACAAGGTCCTTGGACTAGAAGAGTGTAGGCTTTTTGGGGCCCTTTTAGTCTGCACCCATTGGTGTTTCTGGGTTGCAAGCATCTTCAGCTCCTAGCCTGGCATACAGGAGGTAAAAAGAAAAGCCGGCCAACTCACCACTGTGTTATTCCCTAGCTGGTCTGTCATCTTCTCTCCACATTCCAGAGTCTTTTGCTTGTTTTAGATATAATTTACAGGGCTTTTTAGTTGTACTTAGTGGGAAGGATAGGGAAAAGTATGTCAACTCCATCTTTCCAGAAATGGAAGTTTCAGAAATGGATCACATGTTCTGCAAGTTCTCAGCACAGCCTTGCATCTCACTTGGAATTTATTGTCTCGGTGCTTTAGCCAAAATTTCGTATTACCATCTAGTTATACACATGAAGAAGAAAGGCTCATGAAATACATTCTCAATACTCCTGATTGTGAAAAGAACCTGGGTTTTCACTGTGTTAGTAACAACACATAAATATGTTCTTAAAATAACTCTCTTCTGGCTTCAGGGAAATCATTCTGGAAAAGTAGGCCTTGGAAAAATTATTAAAGAAAAGAAGTGAGCAAATTCCAGTGTTGAAAAAATGAATTTTGTTGTTTTGCATTTTCACCTTTTATAACTACAGGGCTATTTATTACTAGTAATGTGGCAGCCAGAATATATATAGTATAGTAGTGAGATGATTATTTTCAGGAAATCTGAAATGTGGTAATTAAACATAGCCATTATTAAAAATTATATAAAATTTCAAAAAATTAAATTAAAAACAAAGGTAATAAATCCCCAAATGTGGCAGCCAGAATATATATAGTATAGTAGTGAGATGATTATTTTCAGGAAATCTGAAACGTGGTAATTAAACATAGCCATTATTAAAAATTATATAAAATTTCAAAAAATTAAATTAAAAACAAAGGTAATAAATCCCCCAAATTCACTACTTCCTAGTTACTTTACTACATTTTGCTATTATTTGTATTCTAGGGATTATTTATATCTGTTGTATTTGTGTGGTAGAAATACTATGTAATGACATGTTACTGTGCATCTCTTCTCAACTCTGTGTTCGGACTTTCTGTGTTCAGTGATGCCACATTGGTAGCCTGAAATCAGCCATGGTGGAAGTATTTATGCCACAGAAATTGGAAAATGTTACAAATCAGGGCTTTACCCCTGGAGAGCCTGTTGTTAAATATTTTCTAGAACACCACTGAATATAAGCCATTTTTCTAGATTCCCTCTGTCCCTGAAGATAATTGTCCTTACTCTTCAAAACTTGACCTATCTCAGGAGCTTTTGAATTTCTAGGCCTGAATTACTTGCATTTAATTTAATAGCAAGATAAGAGCAAGTATTTCTTTAACGTTCGCAGTCCACAGTGGGAAACAGATAGATGTTTTCTATTATTCTGCCTTTTGAAGAAGCCTTGCTGATGGCGCTGATGCTATGTTCAGATTAACTATGTGAGCAGAAGGGGTGGGGGAAGGGGAAGACAAATGACTTGTTTTTTCAATACAGCTGCTCCGGCTATTGTCTTTAATTACACTCCTGCTGGACTGATAAGGAAACTGGCTTCTGACAGCTGTGAGGAGCCACCACACCACGAAGCCCTAATATGTCTTTCTGGATATAAGCGATGTCTTGTGCACTAAGCAAAAAAGCCATGAATTATTTTTGATAATAGTGACTGGCTATGTTTGTACTATGTCTAGGGTCTTAATTAAAGTACATGACCTTCATTTGGAAATTTGCCAACTGTATTTAGTGAGGAAGGAGGTTTTAGTGGTTTCAGTGTAGATGTATTTTTCTAGCTTTTTGACATATTACTCATTCATATGCCTTTTTATCTGGCATTTAAAAAAATATGCTGATATCTGCTTGAGAATCTGACTTGTCTTAGTGACTTTTCCCTTTTCAGTTGGGCCAGAATTCTCTGAGGCTCTTTTGAATATCCCAATAGTATGACCCCAAAGCAAAGACATATGATGAAGAGGATATGTGCCTTTTAATATATTTTTTTTTTTTTGTAGAAAAGTTAGCAGAACTACATGTTTCAGTCTTTTTCCCCTGTCATCCTCACCTCCTTTACTGTAAATGGCCAAATACCAAGGCAAAAACATTACAGAAAGACAAACACATTACTGTCTGAGCCAGGGGAGTATTATCTGAGGGAAAACTTACATGTGATGCTCTTATTCTGAGCTGCGGGGTTGAAATGGTTAAGAAACAGAAGTGCCTGATAATCTAATTTATTAACATGTTTTCAGTTTAGAATCTACCAAATGTGATTAAAAGGTCCTGTTCCCCATTACAGTATTCAAAATTGGGTGTGAAGTAATTAAGCATTTTATGTGAGGTTAGTAAATGATGTTTCAAAGGAAACACCATTCTCCATGTTTCTGTCCAATGAGGGAATCATTTTAACTTTTTGCTTTAAGCATATAAACACTCTTCATGTCAAAGGGGCTTTAAAATATGTGAATTCTGTTGCTAGAGCTCAGCTACAGAGCAGGTGACTAATGGGGTCAAGAGAACCCAGCTGCAGAGTACCCACCGTGGAGACCCAGGGAGCTCTAGCATCCAGCAGCCATGCCCGGTGTTACTCAGAACTCTTGGAGGGGAGTAAGCCAGATGTGTAGGGATTTAGGATATGATAAAACCCATCCTTTGAATAAGTACTTAAACAGAGACTCAAGTCTTTCCGTTAAGAGCCTGGAATAAACATAAGACATCTAGACATCTCAGTAGAGAACAGGCCAGGTGGGAGGGGAGCCACAGATAATAAGCCATTCAGAAGAGGGCCCAGAGAGAACCATCTGAGAAAGTCTGGCAAGTCCCTGGCCCTGCTGGTTAATCTAGGCTAGAGCAGTGGTTAAGTGTGTGGGCTCAGGAATCAGACAACTAGTTTTATATCCTGGATCTGTCAAGTAATAAGTGTGTAACCTGTATTTCTTTTTTTTTTTTGAATAAAAAATTAACTTTATTGAACACAAGAATAGATGGGTTTTCAAATTAACTATTTTTGCTTTATGGTTATTACTTTTGTAAACCATTTGGTCCATGGCAAAACTTACTACATGGTACTATACAAAGATGCTTGTCTATTCTTTTAAGTTTAGATTTAGTTTCAATTTCACATTCATAAACAAATATATTTAAATCTAGGGAGAAACACTTATGATTGGATTATTAGTGCATGGTAATGCATGGTATATGCATTGCTTAAGCTGGCAATAAGGGATCAACCACTCCACTAGCAACCTTCAAGCACAGGTACAAGTTTGCATTTTATGCAAAACTCAAGTTTTACTCTTTCTTATTCTTACATTGGTGGGAACTGGGGTCAGTAACTTAAAGGCAAACAAATACTTCTGTTTTCTCTTAGTTGAACAAAATACACACAATGTAGCATTTTCATTAGGTAAGACTTGCTTTTTACATTTCATATCAGAATGCAATATAACCCTTTCTTGAACAAAATGAGCAGGGTACTAATGAAACCATCTTTGGAGGAAGTATTTAATAAGCATATTTTATTTAAATAAATCCTCCAGTAGGAAATGGCAAATTCACTGCCTTTACTTAGAAGAAGGCATGTAAGTAGTTATCTGTCAAATTTATAGGTGGAACTCACTAACATTCCCTTTGTGGAAACATCAGTATTTCCACATCACAGTTCCCAAAATGACTTTAAAATCTCAAAATTCTGTGTCTCCTTTGGCTTGCTTCTCTCTTGTTCCACCCAGGCTTTGTTAATGGTTCGCTGCATGTCATCATCTCCAGCTTCATAAATTTTCTTTAGAACATTCATCAGTCCCTCACTAGGATCTGTTTCAGTGTCATAGGAGGGCTTTTCTTTCTCTTTACACTCTTTTTCAACCTGAGTCAGGTAGTCCCACTGTGTGTTTTCTGCTTTTTTTCCACATAATAATTGTATCAGTCTTGACTTTTTTTGAACTGCCTTCCACGGAGATGGGTTTCAAAAGACTGTTCACAATCATA
>NW_007730145.1:189710-191029 GCF_000696425.1 Galeopterus variegatus
TTTTTTCCACATAATAATTGTATCAGTCTTGACTTTTTTTGAACTGCCTTCCACGGAGATGGGTTTCAAAAGACTGTTCACAATCATAGAGTAACTCTTCCCATTTAGATTCTTAACCAAAAGATCAAATGACCTCTCTGTGAAATGTACCTGCACATTCTCAGTGGGAACTTGATGAATTCCAGTTGAGGTAATGTAGAATTTCATAAACTTATCTGACTGATCCCATCCATAATTACTGATTTTCACTGTATATCCTGTTGTAATGGGAGCAACCACAGCAGCTGGCTTTTCATTGTCAAGAAGTTCTGCTTTCCTCTGAGATTTCTGTTGCATCTTGTTCTTGATTTCTGTCTCATTCTTGGATTTTTCAGCTGTAAGGGCATCATGTGCTCTTTTTCTAGTGGCTGTTCCAACACCTTTACCTCTTCCAGATCTTTCTGTAGTTCTTCCCAAGCTGAAACGATGGCCAGGCTGGGTCAGACCGAAGGCCGGAGCTGCAGCCGTGCAGAGAAGGGAACAGGAAACGCCGCACTGAGCACGTCCACCCCTGCCGCAGACCTCGTCAGCACCAGTTGCAGTGCCCAACCTGTATTTCTTAAACTCAGTTGTTATTTGTAAAATAAGAATAGTGATAACACCTCATGTAAAGCTCTTAGCAAAGTTTCTGGATCCTAGTAAATTCTGCATAATGTTAGCTGTACAAATGCTAGTACAATTATTTTATTATTAGTTCTAAACTGAAAGGAGACTGTTAGCATAATCCACACTATAATTTTATGGCTTTTAGTATATTAGTATATTTAGTGAACTGTGTCTTATTCTTATTACAAAATAAGGGTTTAGGAATTCCCCACAAATCCTTTTATATTCTTCATAGTGTTCCTAAGCAGAGAATCCTTAGGGTGTTATTCTACATTGATGCCTAGTACAGGTGGACCCTACCTGATTATTGGACTGATCAGGGTGGAAAACTAGAGTCATACAAGCAGCCCACTTATAGAATACAGGCTTAACTAAGCCTGTTTTGGTCTGAATTTGCTACCAGTTAATTTCTTTTGTATTTTTATGTGACCCTTGTGTGTGGTGAGGCAGTAGCTGAGGACAATGAGGATATAATGATAGAGCAAGTTACTATCATCTTTTACTCATTCAATTCATTCATTGATTCATGGATTCATTAATTGATTGCTTGATTCATTTATTCACTCAACTGTGGTAATTGACTGCCTGCAATGTGCCAGTCACTCACTACACCAGTCTCATAATCGCTATTTTCAAGGACTTCACATCCAGTAGAGGAGACAGAAAAAATAAAC
>NW_007730145.1:191918-193425 GCF_000696425.1 Galeopterus variegatus
CTGTAATGACAGGTCTTGGGCAAAAGTTTCACTCATGCGACAAATATTTATTGAGCACCTACTATGTGCCAGGCAATTTTCAAAGGGCTCGCAGTTACAACATGGCAGCTACATCCCTAGGCTCTGAGTCTGCCTTTCAGTCAGAATGGGGAAGGGTAAAGAGCAAAGGGTAAAGAGTAAAAGAAGCATTCCAACTGAATCCATTTCTTTTTCTTTCCTTTGTTTCTTTTGTGTGACTTCAGGCCAGTTAAACTCTCATTAGTATTCAGATCTCTAAGGGTGTGATGCAAGAGGGAAAATCATTTTCAGAGGGACTCTCCATGGGTCCCTGCTCTTGGGATGCCTGGAAATGACTGATTCCTGCCTTTTCTGAGACTTTATTCTAGCGGCCCTCCAGTGGCTTTGCTTATGGCAGCCAGAGTGAGTTTCTGTTGCATGTCACCAAAAACCTTAGCTGATACTCTCCACCAAAGCAATCTTTGAACAAAACCAAGCTTTTATGTAGGAGTTACATTCTTTGTTTCTGCTAGGCATGTTTGAATATAAGCCTGATATAAACCTATTTATAGTAACCTCTATCACATGCCTAAACTGTCATATAATCAATTAACAAAAGCTTATTAAGAACTAAAGTGTATTTTGTTTTTTATTTATTTCAAACTTATATAGCACACACTTATTGTGTGCAAGGCATTGCTTATTTGTTTAATCCTCATTAGAATCTAGTGATGTAAGTGCTATGATTATTCTCATTTTACAGAATTTGAAACTGGAGCATGAAAGGTTGAGTAATTTGCTCAAGGTCACATAGTTCATAAATAACAAAGTTGTGCTTCAAGCTGTGACAGTCTGACTTCGGTATGTGCTCTTATCCACTGCGTAAAATTTCCTCAGAAGCTTCACTGAGTCCCAGGCTACATGGTCATCTCTAGCAGTCCGGGGGGAGTCTGTTAGCCAGGAAATAGGAAGAATGGAACACTTATGAGTAAGCAGTTAGCAGGGTCTGCTGCTTTAATATTTGTTAATCATAGAATTTTTATACAGGGAAAGGGTCAAGAGGTTTTTCATTCAAGATTTCCTCTTCCAAGGAAGTCGAGGCTTTAAAAATAGACTTAACTCCTTTTTGAGGAACTTTGATGATTGCGTTCTATAACCATCATAGAAACCACCGTAACATTTGATTTATAACTCAAGAAGCATTTTTCACCTGTCTCAGAATTTCCTCTCAGATGTGATTTAATCCCATTTCTTTTTGTTCAATCTTCTGGCGAGATGGAGTAAAACCAGTCAGCATCAATCAATTATCTGGACCCTTGAAATAGCATGAACTAGCAATTCTCCAATGAGTTAGTGGAAAAAGGCATTGGGAGATAAAACAGGTGTCTCATTCTGCTGGAGCTTAGGAGGGAATTCGGGAAATACAAAGTGAGGAAAAGTACACACAGATTTTCTTGGGAAAGAACTGGTTGAGTGAATTTTCATACAAATGGAGGGGGGTGTTATATAC
>NW_007730145.1:193919-197394 GCF_000696425.1 Galeopterus variegatus
AGCCATTATGAAAGAGAAACATTTAAAAATGTCATGTTTGGCTGAATCTTCCAAGTATGCCATACAAAGTAGAAATGAATGTCCTCTGAAATTCATTTTTTTTTCCTTCACTTGCTATTCTTGGCCCATCTACCAGGCTAGAAAATTGCTACCCTCTTCTTCCTCAGTACAAGCTTCAATTACAGAACTCTTAAAAAATAGTATGAAATCATTCCACGGTCCCAGAAAATTCTTCTAGTCAGTATGTGCTACTCTTCCTCATCCCCCAACATGCACATGCACGCATGCTGCAGGGTGCTGGTTACATTCATCCTGATCCTAACCCCCTGTGTTACACACACACACACACACACACACACACACACACACACACACACACACACACACACTTCTCTGTCAGGATGGAGTCGAATGAACCTCTACCAGGTGAAAGTGGCTGTCTATTGTTAATGAGACTTGCTCATAGTTGATTCCAGTTAGAAGGCCAGTGAATATTAGATGCCTTGATTTTTTGATTGATTTGCTAGCAGAAACTGAAATGCCCTAGTATTTGGAAACTTGGAAAAAAGGCTTTAATTTTAAATATTCTACAGACTGATTTTCATCACTGATTCTATCTTCACAGTCCAGAGAAGTTGGTATTTGAGTTAGTGTTGAAGAATTTTGACAAAAGGGCAGGGAAAAGGAGACTGTCAAGCTCACAAGGTCACTGTGTGAGCGCAGGTAAGAGGCAAGGCATAGCATTGTTTACAGAGCAAGTGACAAGCAATCTGATGAGTGCACAGGGTTTGGGTAATATTGTGATAAAGAACATGAAATTGGCAGGTATACTTTGGAACCAGGTTTCAGAAGGCTTTAAATGAGAGTAAAGAAGTGAATTTTATCATTAGGCAGGAAGAGTTTTGAAGATGGAAGTGATCTGAACTACGTGTTGGGAAGGGAACTTATAACAGAATAAATGTAATTATAGTGTACAGAATTCTCATATGTTTACAGAGTTCTGGAGTCTATATGTCTTTTCCACCTACTTTATTATTTTTTTTCCTTTTTGTCTTTTTTCGTGACCGGTAACGGGATTGCAACCCTCAGTGTTGCGCCCACACCGTGCTCAACCAGTGAGCGGACCAGTCTCTACATGGGATCCGAACCCTCGGCGGGAGTGCCGCCACGCTCCCAAGCGCTGCACTCTACCGAGTNAAACCCTGTGTGGGTTTGGGAATCCATGTCATACAATGTACTGACACTATTATTTGAAGGGTTCTATATAAAAAGGGTGTAGATTTGTGTTGTCTCCATAGGATAGGCATAAGCTCAGGAAGATTAATTGAAACCCTCCAAAAAGTCTTCAAAAGTCAGTAAAATGGAAAACACAGTTAAGTAAGAACAACGTAGAAAACACCAAAAATATCATCTCCCAAAGATAACTATTCTTAAAAATTTGGTGTATTATGTTCCAGTCTTTTTGCTACATGTATTCAACTGTTCATCCATTTATTCACTTACTCTACAAAAACATATAGGTAGTATTGTAGGTTAGTATTGTAGGTAGTATTTTAGGTACAAGGTTGTGGGAGATCAGAATACGCCACCCCAAAATATGTAACTTTGGCATAAGGATTTTTTGAGCTGGAGGCAATTGAGAAGAAGCAGATACAGAAAAAGCTCTTTGCCATTCATCTGTTTCTCTAGAAGCAAGATGCAGATTTACAAAGACAAAGGTGTCCTCCTGCCTTCTCTACCAGGAACGACAAAGGATAACCACTAAAGACAACATTAGGTCTTAACAGCCTGGAGATGGCACTAGAGGAATCTATATAACAAGCTTTCATTTTCCATTTATTTGCCTTCCCACATCTTAAAGTCCCTGTCCTTTGTCTTGTCCCTTCTCTAAGAATTTACTGTTCTTTGTTAAAGAGGCTATAGAAGCTGGAATTCAAAGCCACCTCTATGAGAATTACTCATTTTCTAGGTATCTCCCATGTATATATGAAATACACATGTTAATAAACTTCTGTTTATTTTTCTCTTGATAATCTGTCTTTTGTTACATTCTAACTAAGAACCCAGAAAAAGTAGAGGAGAAAATTATTTTTCTTCCCTTGTAAGGTAAATAAGACAAACACAGTTCCTGTTCTTATGGTGCTTATAGTTTAGTTTATCCTTTTTATAAAGTTATAATCACAGGATATTTGCATTCTGTTTTTTTAAATTAATATTTGTCAGTTAGCATTATGTCATATGGACTTTTTATGCCATTATAGATGCACTGTTTGCATATTATTTTACCTTGCGGGTATGCCATGTATCTTTTTTCTGTTTTAGATATTTGGATGGCTCCCAATGCTTTTGCTATTATAAACAACTTGGCAGTAAACAGTATACTTATTTTTTTCTACATTTCAGATCTTTTCTGTAGAACATATCCCTACAAGAATTGCAGAGCCAAAAGGAGTAAATGTAGATAAGGTTTTTGATAGTGTATATTGCTTAAAAAGTTTGCATAAGTTTATTCTCTATTTGGCAGTATAAATCCATTTAACATCAACCTTGTCATATTGAGCAAAAATGTTAAAAAATTACGTGATTATCAGTCTCGAATCACTCTAAAGACTTGATTTTTCCTAAGTTATTCTGCTTGTCTTCTATGGTGGTGATACGAAGTGATCACGAATGAAACTGTACTATTTTACTGATGATGGAAGGAGGGTCATTTGATAGGAAAACAGAGTATGAAACTTTAAATAACCCAGATAGGATATAATTAGAAACAGTAAAGAGGCTTGAAATATTTAGTGCAAAGGACCACCATAAAAGGAAACAGAAGCACCTACAAAGCAGAAAGGAAGGAAGGAAACCAAATGCTCAGCATTTCCAAGAGATGGAACAGGTCATCAAGGCTTCAGATACAGATATGCTATAAGTATTAATTGCTTTGTTAGAAGAGAATTGGCCTAAAAATATGTGAATGAGGCTGGGCCCTAGAGGTACTAATGGCAATGGAAACGGTTGCCATGACAATGGCAAGGAAAAAGTCAACCAAAGGAATTACTAATACATGTGAGTGTAAATGTGTCTGACATTGAATAATGTGAGCTGATTCCTTGGAAGATTCCAACACTATTTTTGAATCTGAAAAAAAAAGTTTCTGCAGTTATTACATGCAGATTTTAGTCTATGGATTTTATGATAAGAGGTAACTAACTTTTTCATAAGAGGTGGCCTTGATTTTGAAAATAGCTTTCATTATAATAATATCATAGGAACATTAAAGGATTATTTTCAAAAGAAAGAAATTGCTTGTCATCCTCCATGCCAAACACAACAGCTTGCCTTTTCCCTACATCCAGCTGCAGCTTAATATATCTGTAATCTTAATATTCTGACAGTTTTGTATTTTGCTTTTATTGTTTAAATTTATGTATAAAACATTTTCCTTATTTTAAAATCATCTTCATAATTATCAGTTAAAATTTCT
>NW_007730145.1:198653-201118 GCF_000696425.1 Galeopterus variegatus
ACTGTTTGACAACGATTTAATTACTGAAAAGTTGTGCTAATTGACTAAAAGATGTTGGTTTTGTGTAATTGTCATTAAGACACATGATAAAGAATTATAAATTAGTGTTTTTACATTCTAATTAGTTGTTTGGCTAGAAGGAAGATTAGAAGGATTTGAGGAGGTAAAGGAATAAGTAAGAAAGGATTAGAAGAATGGGGTATGCACACTGAGGAAAGCAAACAAAGGAACAGGGTAAGGTAGTTGATCCCAATCATTAGACATTCATTTAGGAAAATTTTTATATACTTAGAATTGTTAGAAACCCTTTTCTCAGAGAACTGTGTTGGGGTTTCTTCTATGTCCAGAGATGTCTGTGGGGCAGCATTTGAGAATAGGACTTTAAATTTCTGTCACTCAGCTTACAACATTTTGAAGAGAAAAAGTTCTTGTTTCTTTTCCCTGAATCAGAAAAAACTCATATAAACAAACTTTAATTTCTTGAGATGAAAATATTTCTGTCTTAGTTTGTGCTGCTATAACAAATTACCATATACTGGGTGGCCTATAAACAACAGAAATTTAATTCTCATAGTTCTGGAGGCTGGGAAGTCCTAGATTTGGTGTCTGGTGAGGGCCCACTTCCTGGTTCCTAGACAGCTCTTTGCTGTGTCCTCACATGGCAGAAGGGCAAGAGAGCTCTCAGGGGTCCCTTTAATAAGGGCATTAATCCTATTCATGAGGACTCTGCCCTCATGACCTCATTACCTCCCAAAGGCACCATCTCCTAATACCATCACACTAGGGGTTAGGATTTCAACATATGAATTTTTGGGAGACCTAAACATTCAGTCCATAGCATTTCTTAATGGCTATGCCACGAAGCTCAAATCCTGAGGAAAAGGTGATTCCACCCTATAAAAAGAGGATGGAAAGGGAACCCCAAAGATCTCAGAGATAAGAGTTGGGAGGGAGGGAGTAGGGATCAGAGCAGTGGCTTTCAAACTCTGGCCTCCACTCACAGTAACAAACACATTTTACATGGCAATCCAGTGTGGGTGTACATGCATGCACAATACCAGAACAAACATTTTATGAAACAATTCTTATCCTTACTATGTAAGGCTGATATCTTTTCATCAAACACATCATCACCAGTCTACTGACAAGATAACATACATTAATTAATTTCTGTCCTCACAATAACCCTAAGCAGGTATTACTTCCCTGTTTTCTTGATGAGGAATCTGGGGCTCTGAGAAGCAAGATCACTGACCCATATGCACATGGCAGTTAAGCAGAGGTGCCGAGATAGGGATTTGTATCTGACACATTCAAGCTGAGCCATTACCCACTGTGCTAAATGGCTTTTCTCCAGGAAGAAATGAAAGTTTGGTTCTGACTTTCTTAGCAACTAAGGAAAGGAGAGAAAGATGATTAATTAGTTGAAAGAACTGTGATATCCCAGGAGCTTTTCAGAACCCAGGCTTTCAAAGTCAAGATGGCGGCAGCAAAGCCCGGTGATTCAAAGCATGGGCTCTCTGAGTCAGACTGCCTGGGTCTGACCATTGCTGCCCCATAATGATCAGATCTTGGACCCTGGGCAAACTAAAACTCTCTAAACATTAGTTTCCTCATTTATAAGTGCTAACATTAATACTATCCTCCTTGTTCATTTGTTGTAAGGGGATCCATAAATGTATTTAGCATGGTGTTGAGAATGGATTTGGTGTTCCACGAGTGTTAGTTGTTACCATGGACACAAAGAAAGTGCACAAACATGTTAGAGACCACTTCATTCAAAACGAGGCCCCGTCAACAATAACTGAGTAAGGGTTTTGTTTATGGCAATCCAAATCCTGCTGAGAAGACAAATGTGTTATTTGACCCATAGGGTTAGATGGAAATTTATAATATGCATTTGCTAATCATGAAAAGCCCCCTTAGCAGTTACTGAGATGAGGGGGGCATAATTGCCTCTAGGTTACTTGCTTTTATTATAGCTCCTATGGGCATAATTGCCTCTAGGTTACTTGCTTTTATTATAGCTCCTATAACTCTGACTAAAAACAATCATGAGTTCTCTTGTTGATGGCCTCATTTACGTGAATTAGTGCTCTAGGTTTGGTTTCTATCACCTACGTCTCTCAATCTCAAAATTATAGATTCCAAAATGAAACATACATTCTAAAATGAATGGAGTAAACTTAGAAACCTTGGGAGAAACTTAGAATTCCCACTGAGACGAATTGCTACTAGACTTTGTTCCTAAGATATGTCGTCAGAACAGCATAGCACTGATTTTCTTTGGTTTTGATTGTGCTGTAAACACTTTATCAAACTAGGCACCTGTGTCAAGCACTAGAGGAACTTGAAGATAGAAGGCGGAAGTGAGAAGAGTTTCTCTCTTGTTGTAGCACCTCAAGTTTCATCAGCTAGTAACAACTCAGCCCATAAGGTGTGGGAGTTACCACCAAAAACTGATG
>NW_007730145.1:201662-202780 GCF_000696425.1 Galeopterus variegatus
GTTTCATCAGCTAGTAACAACTCAGCCCATAAGGTGTGGGAGTTACCACCAAAAACTGATGAATGATATTGTCATTGGTCAAAAGGGAAGCAAACAATTGAGATGACTCTATACATGAAGTTTCATTTTGTGAGTGGATATCACCAGATGATATTCCAATCTCTGTCTCCATCTCAATATCTGGGATTCATGGGTGAGTTGTACAAAGATTGGGGAAAGCTCTGCCTATCATCTTCTGAAAATCTTGGAACAAATTCTTTGGGACTCGGGCAGCTTTGTCAATGAGGACCTCCAGTGGACCTTCAATTTGAAATGTATGGGAGTGGGACAAGTGCCAAGACTTAATTGATATGAGCAGTTAGAATCTTGTTATGCTCTCATGAATTCCAGAACATGTTCTGTCCCATTTAGATACTTTCTCCCCATATACATACTGTGTGGCATTGACAGGCTCTTAGAATATCAAGAATCACAATGTTGGTAATAATAAAGATTACATGTTTTGAGTGCTTATTATGTGCCAAGCTATGCTAAGTGCTCTGCATCCAAAATCTCAATTCTTATTCACTGTGATTCCATAGGGAAGGTACCCTATTTTACAAATGAGAAAACTAAGGCACAGAGAGGTTACTCACTTACCAAAGGTCCTGCAACTAGCACAGTTCATTGACAAGCTATTAAAGATGTTTACCTCCTGTTTCTCAGCCTTGATTGCCACTTAATAAATTTCCTGAAAAATAACCACACATTGCAGTGGTTCCTGGTCAGCCAAGAGGTTTTCCAACATATATTTTATCTTTGGTTTCATACTGTCACATGAGGATCACTAACAAATGTTTGTGGATAAAAGGCATAGCCTGAATAGAGCTATTTGCCAGGCCTCCAGCCACCACACTGGAGTATCTGTTGACATGAGCTTCTGCCCCTGCAAGAGCATCTAGAACCCAGATGCTGGATTCTGGAACTCAGAAGTCACTGAGTCTTACAACATAATAGACCTATGTGCATAGTAGTGCCTCAGTGACCTCTGTACCCACCAGGACCTATGTTGAATGGCTTCCATCAGGAGATGGGAATTCCTCTTCCTCATACATTCCTACTTTATAACATAAAACATA
>NW_007730145.1:203821-208145 GCF_000696425.1 Galeopterus variegatus
TAAGATACTTGGAGGGGGTGGGGCAACAGCAGAAGGGGAGGAAAGTTATTGATTACGGAGGGCCTCGCATGCTGTTCTAAGAAGTCAGGGTTTAGCTAGAAGGCAAAAGGGAACCACTGCAGGGTTTTAAGCGAGGAATTGACACAAGTAATATTTGCATTTAGGAAGCTCAGTAAAAGAAGATGCATTAAGAGGGAAGGAGGCAAGACAGGAGGCAGGAAGATAAGTTAGGATGCTATTGTAATAAAGTGGTAGTTCTCAAAGCAGTGGGCATCCGAACCTCCCAGACTGCTTATTAAAACACAGATTACTGGAGCCCACCCCAGCGTTCTGGACACAGTAGATCAGGGGTAGAGCCTGAGAACGTGCTTTTCTAAAAAGTTCTCGGGTGATACCCATATTCCTGGTCTGGGAGCCCTACTTTGAGAACCACGAGAACTACTGCTGTAGAGAAATGATGATGATTTGAATCAAGGCATTGACAGGTTAGAGATGAGGAGACACATTTAAGAAATATTTAAGAGGTAGAACTTGACAGTGTGGATGATGGGGTGGTGGGAAGTAAGAAAGAGGCAGGTTTGGAGCTGGGTGGCTACAGGGATCATTTATGGAGCTGGGGGCTCGAGGAGGAGAAGCAGAATCCTCAAAAGCACAATGCGCTTAGCATCAGTGCATTTTGCTTTACCTCATCTTGAGGGTTTCCTTTTAAAGATGGCTCAATTTTTCCACTTCAGTGACTTCTACTCTTCTAAGTATTATGGAAGTATTTTGTAAAGACCTTTCTGTAAATTAAGTGGCTTCTGTGGATGATTTTATGTTACAAAGTAGGAACGCATAAAGAAGAGGAGTTACAGGTGAGACGACTGAGGCTGTCAGAGGGTATGTGTTGGGGGCTACATCACCTTCTTTTTCCTCGCTTGTGCCCTACAGTGCTGTGGTTACAGCTGCAATAGGAAATAGCTGCGAATGAATTCTCCTGATTGGCAATAATTACAAACATCATCATTTAGCAACCAGGGAAGTTGTTTGCCATTTTAAAAGAGATGAACAATAATTNAACATCATCATTTAGCAACCAGGGAAGTTGTTTGCCATTTTAAAAGAGATGAACAATAATTTATTGTTCAAACATGGCATAAGGGAAATAGAGCTTGAAAAGGGAATTGCAAGTGGGAGAATGATGCAGCAGGATTTCCCTATGTTTGCTACCAAGCAGGAAGGAGAGAAAACCCTGTTCATCTTGGCTTTGAGAAAAGAACATAAATAAATTGCCTGGAAAACCCTCAGGCAAGGGATTGGTCAGCAGATGCAGAAGCCACCGATATTTTCTGACACTGAGATCTTTCCACCCAGTCTATTCCACTTGAGGCACTACTGTGACCGCAAATGAGAAAGGATGTGCTTGTGGAAAGATGCGTGTCGGCCAAGCTGGTCATAATTCACGCTCCAGCGATGCTGTGCCTGGAGGAGGGAGAATGAAACATTTATGAAAATGGCTTTTTCCCAGCCACACATCATGGTTGTCAAAGGGAAGAAGGCAAAAAAGTAGGAATCATTTCCCCAAGAGAAGCCATGCCGCTTTTGTTCTTTTAGGACTAGACTGCATGTGTGAATTTATGAAGGGGAACCCATGGATGGTTCATATTCATGACTTGCTCAGTTGCCTCCTGGGCTGCCTTATCTCAGATTTACNTGGATGGTTCATATTCATGACTTGCTCAGTTGCCTCCTGGGCTGCCTTATCTCAGATTTACTGAGAGACCATGTGCATTTTCTTGCCAGATAATGGAGTCGAGTCAGGGCTGGGTTATCCAATAGGCAGATTAAGCATGTGTTTAGGGCACCTGCAAAATGGAGCAAAAAATGTTCTTGAGGGAAGGAATAATATATTTAAAAATTGAAGAAAGTATCAAAGTGGACATCAGGTGTAGATTCAGAATTTTGTTGGAGTTCTTTATGCTGTTGGGCAAATATAATTAAAAATAAAATCTCCTGGCCCAAGAAATCTTCCCACAAAGGCAAAAGAGAAAGAAAACAGTTTTAGGATTTAATGAGCATTAAACCAGAATGTGATGGACATCACAGGCAATCTGCTAAGAGATTTCAAAAACAGACATCTCACCTTTTTATACAGCCAAGCAAATACGACTCATCACATACATGTTTTCAAGATAAACAATAACTAGTCCTTAGGTAGGAGGACTTGATAATACTGTTTGTCACACATAATTCATTCTAACTTTACCTGGTAATTAAGGTGACCATCCGTGTTAGCTAATTGGCTTTATCCAGAGGAAAAACAAACTTCTTATTATCTTTATGACAGAAGGTGGTTTTGCAACTTGGAGCAAGGTGTTCCCTGAAGTTAGGCTGCTACCCTTCCACAGAACCTGGGACATAAGGGTGCTGTCTCCCTTGATGTTTCATTTCAAAGAAGTGGCTCCCAGGCCTTTGCGAAAGACTTCCTGGGTCATACAGCTGACAAAAGGCCTATCAAGTTTTGGAAAAGATTTATACATTTCAAAGAGAGAGGAATGTTCTTAAAATTTTAAGGTTTCTAAAGGAAATGCCCTAAGAAGAATTTCTTTCATTACTCATTTATTTAAATTTTTTAAATTGACAGGTAAAATTATATGTATTTATCCTGTACAATATGTTTTGAATGACTGTGGAATGACTAAATCTTGCTAATTGACACATGCATTATCTCAGTTATTTTTATGGTGAACACACTTTATATGCATTCCCTTAGCATTTCTCAAGAATAGAATACATTGTTATTAACTATAGTCACCATGTTGTATAATAGATCTTTTAAACCTATTTCTCCTAACTAATCTTTCCTTATTTTTTAACAGGGAAAAATAAGCCTCTTATTTTGAATTTTTATTTGTTCTTACAATGCTTATTTTATAGTTAGCATTGTTTGATTGTGATTTACAAGTAGCTTTTTTTTTTGGTTTGTGGGGAAGGAAACAGGATAATATTTTCAGGAATTAGTTTGGTGCTAGAATAAGACAGGACCTAGTATCTGTCTCCAGCTTTGGAGGGCAGACCCAGAGGAGACAGTGGCCATGGCCCTACCTGGTGCAGAAACTTAGTGAGGTGAGATTGACAGGGATCCTGGGGCCTTAGTTATCTGTAGCCACTTGGTTAGCACTAGGAGGCTGGGCTGATGGGATGGAGCTGAGAAGCTGAGAGTGTGTGTGGATGGAGCTAAGGTAAAATAGCCTCCAAACTGAGAAGGAACTTTGAGACTGAAAAGTGAAGCAAGAAACCCCACAAAACAGAACCAGGAGTTTATTGATGGACAACTTACATGTAGGAAAAATGAAGTGGGTGACAATCCAGACAGTCGCAGCTATAGCCCACGATGCCTAGAGGGGGAATTAAGACTTATAAGGGACTTAGAGACAACGGTGGAACTATGCCAAAAAGAAAATCTGTTGAAGTGAAGGATTCCCAGGAGCCTTGCAAACAACTGTTGTTTATCCTAGAGGTTGCTCACGTCACCCCCCTTATCTTACACAAACATAGCATTCCATTCCTTGCTCTGCCTTCAGTTGCTTGTCGGGTCCTCCACCGGCCGACCAAACAACCCTAGCCTTGTTCCTTTCAATGAGTGAGCAAATGGCCTGGATTACTCTTTCCCTCCGGTCCCCTTTGGAAGGAGATGGGGGAAGAGAGCCANCCCAGTTACTGGATGGAGGCTTAGAGACAGAATCCTGGATCCTTTGGTGAAACTCTAATGAGAGTCAAGGCAGAGTATAGTCAGTGAAGGGAGACTGGGAACTCAAAGCTCAAGATGAGGATGGATATAACTGATGACAATTGCTCCCACTCTCTGTCTGCCGTCATCTACCCACCAGGAATATCATGCTTGCATTAAATTGAGTTCTAATGGCAATTCTACATAGTGACTTATGGGCTGCCCTTTGAATTTCGAATCGTGTTTTCTGATCACAGAGCTACCATACTTTTAGAAAACATCTCTGTGGAAACAAACAGCTCTATCGACAACTGGAAACAACTCAAACTGGCTTAACCCAAAAGAAGAACAGGTTAAAAAAATAAAAATAGGCAGATGGGAACTATTTTCAAGAATAAGCCCTGGGGCTCAGAAATTGCTCTTTCTCTTTCTTTCCCATTTCTTATATGTTTTCCTTTATTGGTAGGTAGGCTCTCTTCTTTCAGAGGCTGCCAGCTGCTCCAAATTTACATGCATGGTCCTAGGTGCCTGGGATTGTGAAGGAAGATAAAGCCCCTCTTCCTGTGTGTATTTTGGTCCCCCAAACTGGATCTCTGATTAGCCATACTTGGGTCA
>NW_007730145.1:209227-221527 GCF_000696425.1 Galeopterus variegatus
TCTTTCCCATTTCTTATATGTTTTCCTTTATTGGTAGGTAGGCTCTCTTCTTTCAGAGGCTGCCAGCTGCTCCAAATTTACATGCATGGTCCTAGGTGCCTGGGATTGTGAAGGAAGATAAAGCCCCTCTTCCTGTGTGTATTTTGGTCCCCCAAACTGGATCTCTGATTAGCCATACTTGGGTCATATGCTCATTTCTGAAACCACTCACTGTGTCCAGGGGGAAGAGTACTTTGGGATAGAGTTGGGGCCATGCTATTTACAGCCCAGCAAAGGTTCTTTTAACTGTGATCTGCTACAACTGTGCCCTCCTGGAGGGGAGGGACAGTGTCTTATTTAGCTTTGTCAACCCAGTGTGTAGCAAAACTCCAGGACTCAGTGTTTGAGTTCTCATGTCTCAGTACATGTTTGTTAAATGGATGAACTAGTATTCTTTCTTTTGACATATCTTTATTGCCTAAATCCATTGGTCTGATGGCAGTAGAATTCGGTAAAGATATGGAAGAGTAGATTTTTGGATATAACCAGAACAAAATGTTTACACAAGAAAGAATTTCCTTGCTTGAAAATCAGTTATTTACAAAGCCAACAGCCTGTTTCACATAAAGAATATATGTGAGTAGTACCCAAGGAGGTGCTTGTTTAGAACAGTGCCTGTCAAACAGCAAGTGCTATAAAAATGTTTGTTAAAGAAATATAAAGTTGGGTAAAATGTAACTTTAACTAGATTAAGTAAAAAATGTTAGTAATACTGTATGTTTAAAGTATAATGGCCTAATTACAGTTATGTTGGGAGGCCCTAACTCCGGGGAAGCCTTCCATAAGTCCTCAGGCAGACTTAAGTACTTACATATTTTCAGGCATTTTGTACATATTTCTATTAAATAGTCTATCATCGTACCATTTCATGCATAGTCCTAAGTGCATGGACCATGCATGTGAACTCAAAATGTCCTACTAAAGTACTTCTAAGGGCAGAGGAGAGTGAACTTGATTTTCAGAGGATAAAGGTGTAGCCTGAAGCATCCTCCTCAGAAGTGAGAGATTTCTTTGCGATGTCACTTCTAACACTAAAAATAAAAAACCATGCACAACTTTGCATTCTATTCCATGGTATCCCCACATCTGCTGTAACTAACAATCATCTGTACTCTTCCACTGGAAGCATAAAATTGAAGAAATCTTCTCCAGATGATACTAAGGCATGTAATTCTTCCTGCCACTCATTAAGCAATGAGAGGCATTTTCTGAAACTCCTGGTAATTTTATCCAAGGACAAGGGCACAGTAGTTCACTAGAGGGAGTAGATTTCAACTTTTGTTAGGAAATAATGAGGTCTGTTTTGCGTAAGAACAGCTGCTTAATCAGCATTGGCCCTCTGCTCACACAAGTTTTGCTGACAATTTTTCTTCCCAGGTAATCTTAAGGATGCTCGAGCTTTCTGGTATTATCTGAGAATGCATGGAAAGAATCCTGGGCTGATAAGCGAAGCACTGTTGTGAATAAGCCTGGGCCATTGCAAAGCACTTCAACATGGTTTCCTCACCCATTAAATGAGAAGCTTAATCTCAGTGATCTTTAAGATCATTTCCAGCTATCAAATCCCTGTTTTTGGTGTAGGAGACAATACTAACTATCCATATGCACTAATGTACAAATGAGCTGGTGGAGACAATTGTAGTAAAAAAGCAGGCTCAAGAGTCTGACTATAAGCTGTATTTTTCTTCTTTTTTTGAGTAATGTGGCACAGGTGTAGCTTAAAATAATATTTATTTTTCAAACAAATATTTCTAAATATACATTTATTTAGTTCTAGATACTCTTCTAAGTTCTTTACAAATACTACCTCATTGAATCCTTGTGATCTCGCACTGTGAGTTGGGTTCTGTTATTATCCCCATTTTACAGATGAGAAGACAGAAGCCTGGAGAGGTTAAGTAACTGTCCAAAGTCACAACTAGTAAAGGCACAGCCAGGTTTTGAACCCAGGAGATCTGGCTCCAGAGTCTGTACTCCTAACTACCATATTATGCTGATTCTCCATATATAATAATAGAGATCATATATTTTCCTCTGCTGTGAGGTTATGCTGTAAATTGTGCCATGGCATATATGCTCATGGCATAAAGATAAATAGGATATGGCCCCTGCCTTCTTGGAGCTTACAGTTCAGTGGGAGAGAGATACATAAATAGCAAGCTACAGTAGCAGTGCTTACAGAGGTGTAGGTGAAGATCTGCAGAAGGTGGAGAAGAGAGTGATTCTGCCTGGTTAGAGCAAGGTGAAGGTCAAGGTGAAGGATGCAGGGAAGACTTTGAGGGAAATTTGGACTAATAATTGCATCATGTTTATAAATTTACCAGGGAGAAAAGGGAGTATCGATGAGTCTGCAAGGGAATTCCAGACAGAGGGCTCAGAATGCGCAGAAGTATAAGTACTACAGTGGGTGGAAGCTTGGGGATTCCCACCCAAGCTGGGCTTTGGCATGAAGTGGAAGTGAACATTTCCTGTATTATTTAAGCTTTTTTATATTGAGTATGTATTTTTCTTCTTTTTTCTTTCTTTCTTTTTTTTTACAAAATAAAAAGTAAAGCTATTTTATTTTGAGGCACAACTGTTCACTTTTTAAAACCTCAATTTCCGGGCCGGCCCGGTGGCGCACTGCTACAGTGTGCCGCTTGGGAGTGTGGCGGCGCTCCCGCCGAGGGTTCGGATCCCACATACAGACCGGTTCCCGCTCACTGGCTGAGCGAGGTGCGGCCGCAACACCGAGGGTTGCCATCCCGTTGCCGGTCCCGGTCCAGTGCGGGCGCGACACTGAGGGTTGCGATCCGTTGCCGGACACGAAAAAAGACAAAAAGAAAAAAACAAAGAAACAAACAAAAAAACCCTCAATTTCCCCCTATTCTTTTAGACAAATCAAAGCCATATTATGTATTAGGCTTCCTTAAAATATGAGTTTTGAAATAAAATCCAGGCCCTACTACTCATTGGCAATACGTCCCTGACTTTTCTGGGCCTCAGCTACTTTTATATAAAATGGGGTAGTCAGAACTACCCTACTGGCTAAATGGAAGACCAGAGCTTGGCACAGAGAGGATCAGTAAATATTATTTCCCATCTTCTTACCTTTGTAAACTAGTTTCCCTAGGTATATTGGGTCAAATCTTGGATAGTTAACTTAGATGGCTGAAGAATGTTGACAGAACAGCTTCATGGCCACAGACGAACTTGTTCTTGTAGATGCTTAGCTCCTGTGGTTTCAGGATGGATGATAACCAGGGGCTTGAGATGAAAATATCTTAGGTAGACTCTAATTTGCCTTCTCAGCTTGTATGTAGTTCAGAGAGAAATCTTGACGTAGAGCCAGGAACACCGGTCAACAACTTTTCCCAGTACATGAGGAACTCTCCTGAACCTCATCCACTGCAGTGACATAAAACAAAATCAGGGCTTGGGAGGACAATGTTACCTGCTCTGTTAGATCCACATACACACCTCTCAGCTTTCTCATCCACAAGCAGTGTGGGAATGTCCCAAGTACTTGTGCGTGTTGACTCATCTTCTATGATCATTCCCCAAGACAGTGTTGCAAAAAGATACATTGATTTCCTTTCTCATCCACAAGCAGTGTGGGAATGTCCCAAGTATTTGTGCGTGTTGACTCATCTTCTATGATCATTCCCCAAGACAGTGTTGCAAAAAGATACATTGATTTCCTTTTTAAAAATTATCCATCTTTATATTTTTTAAACAGTTATTTTCCAATATGCTCTTAGGAAAGATTGATATGGTCCAAGCTGTGCTTGCATGGACTACTGTAGAGCCTCCTTCTGCAATCCTCCTCTTCCCTTCCAGTCTGTTCTCCACTTTGTAGCCTGAGTGATCATTCAGAGAGTCCCACCCTGCTTAGAACACTCCAGTGGCTTCTCATTACATTACGTTAGAGTAGTCAGAAGAAAATCTGAATATTCTACTCTGCCTTACAAAGCTATTGCTGAGTTCTCTTCATTTTATCACCTGAGAACTTGGAGCAGGACAGTGATTGTTTTCTAGCTCATGCAATCCTAAAATATAAAGGAGGTTTATTTTGCTCTCAGACTAAAAATGGTTTTATGAAGTCACATCTTTCCCTGGAAGAATCTATTGTTACATTGGATAAGCAAAAGGAAACTCTAGACCTAGAAAGAAAACATGCACACACTTCTCTGACATAAAATTACTTGCTAGGTCCTATAGGATGGCTGTATAGAAGATCATCATTTGGAATATATTGCCCAAATGTAGCTTGTGCTCTTAGTAAAATGTGTATTTGTGAAGTGCCAGATATAAAAATGGAGAATCGTAGGGCTGCTTAGATTGCCTGAAGACTGCTAGGAAGAAAAAGCTGCTTTGAGCATTGGCTGATACATTGTGAGGTATGTTTTCTGAACAGTGAAGCATTCATTGAGTTCCTACTGGGTACAACATAGAGAAATCGAGCCTATGGGGAAGTGGAAGAAAGTATGTTTAAAAGAACAGAGGCTTTCCTGAAGACACTCATAATTAAGGAGAGAGACATGTGCACCATAAGTGGTTTGAAAACAGCTATAAAGGAAGGAGATTAGAAATACCAGGGCACTTAGCACAGACCACATGTGTATGTGCTGACGGGTGCAAGTAGATGGGGAAGGATGGCAGGTCTCCTGGGAAAGATCCTCACAAAAGTGAATTTTGAGCTAGAACTTAAATGATGTGGATTGTGATAAAATGATAAGGAGGTCAGCTGAGGTGGAGGTGGAGGTTTGAGCAAAGAGAGTGATAAAGATCCTGGGGAGAAATGCACAGGAGAAAACTCGTGGTCAGCAGGACAGAAACTGAGAGACTGTTGGCAAAGTGTGCTCCCATAAACTACTGTCGAATATCTGGATAAGGATGAGCATTTATGAAAATAATATGAAATGTAGAAGAAATGTACTGGTACTTAAAAATAAACAAGTCAATTGCATTGGGCGTTGAGTATTTTGCAATATAATTGCTGGGAAAGAGTCTGAGTTGATTTGCTGAACCATTCATTCCTTCAGCATCTGTTGAGTACTCTGTTTCAGACATCGGGTTAGGTGCGCCTTCCTCAAATATGGCATAAACACAAATCTTTTTTTGGAACAAGGAATGGTACAAAAGATAAACAAAAACACACACACCCCCTATTGTTGGTAGTGATGCATTCATTCTCAGGATAATATGGTGCCTGTGTGAATAGGAAGAAAGATATTTTTAGAGCGCTTCTCTTCCTTTTTTGGAATATGAGGACAACACCTGCTAAACTTGGCACAGAATTATCATTGCTCCCTGGCAGACGTGCACATGAACAACTGACTCAGCGATGATGGGTGATTTCAAAACTGGCAGCGGTTTCTGGGCATAGGATTTCAAGCCCTAAGCATCTGTTGTAACCCTGTGCTAATTCCTTCAATATTTTTAGTAACTTGTAGTTGCAAGTACAAAATTGTGAATAGCAAGAACATAAAGGACAGATTTTCTGACCCCTGAAAACTACTAAATGGTGTGCTTTGGTTATTCAAGAATCAAGTCAAAATTCTTTTATAGGGGCCGGCCTGTGGTTCACTTGGGAGAGCCTGGTACTGACAAAACCAAGTCAAGGGTTAAGATCCCCTTACCGGTCATCTTTAAAAAGAAAAAATACTTTTAGAGAATATTCTTTCTCAGGCTACACTTAAGCTGTAATATTTCCCTAACTAACTTGGAAGAAGTAAAATAAGTTTTTTTATACATTGTATTTAGCTCATAATGAATGATTCTTATCATTTAATTGTATAAGTTGCTAATTTACAACCCAGATCATATTCTGCTCTTTCAGCATTCTTTTTATTGAATTAATATTTTTTCTAGGAAAAACATCTAGGGAACATAGTCACACTCGAAAAGGAATGCTAAATATACATACTAGTTATTTTATTTTTATTCAAATTCCTTGATCCAAGTAGAAAATTATAAAAAGCTCACATAAGTAGAGATAATTACAATCAGCAAAAATGAAAAGAACCAAGTGACACTAGGTCTTCTCTTCTCACTAGATCTTCTCTGTCACCTTTAATGATATGCTCTGAATGATCATTCCCTCTAGTTAGAGGAGGTGTTTGGCCTTACGGCAAAAGTCATCCTCCTAATTAACCTCAAACTAATGCATGGGGTATTTTTAAAATTGTGGCTACGTGCTTACGCCAACTTTTCCCATTTGACCTTTGTGAATTCCCGTCAGTGTTTCTTTTTTGTGGCTACGTGCTTACGCCAACTTTTCCCATTTGACCTTTGTGAATTCCCGTCAGTGTTTCTATAGTCTGTGTGGAATAGGCTCATGTATGGGATAGAGAAGGGGTAGGAAACCAGTGTGGACCATAGACTTCACTGGCTTTCATAGACCCCCTAATTGGGCCTAATTATAGAAAATTGTAGACTGGCTGGTTAGCTTACTTGGGAGAGTGTGGTGCTGGTAACAATGAGGTCAAGGGTTTGGATCCCCATACCAGCCAGGTGCCAAAAAAAAAATTTTTTTTTGCAATGCTTAAAATAGTATTAGGTTAGCAGCCTCTGACATAGCCTTTCCCAAGTTTGCGTAAAAATGTGCAAAAGAAAATCCTGAAACTATGTTGTACTGCCTAAGAAGATTAAAGAAAAACAGCTTATTGACAGAGGTGGATTAAGAAGTACACCCTTATCTTCTCTTTCTGTCACACCCATGCTTTACCCTATGACACAGACTCTATTTGAAAAATAAAATAAAAGAAAAATACTGTGATTCCTCTTACCACCTGCCCCATCTTGGGGACCTAGGGTCTGATATTCCTTTCTGCACAATCCATGATTTTTAAGAAGGTAATAGTACAAAATTCTACCTCCCTATCTTTTTATATTTGTTTACACAAAAGGTTACTCAGAAACAACAGAGTTGGAAGAAGGCATGGGTTCTGCCAGGGGCACATTGTCTGGTGTAGAGGAAAAAATGAACAGATAAACCTGGATTAGATTCCAGGTTATTGGACCATTTAACAGTTGAGAGACTTTGGGTAAATGACTTATTCTTTCTGAGCTTCAGTGTCCTCATCTGTAACAGGTAGATAATATCTATCTTGCAGTTATTGTATAGATTTGAGATAGAAAGTGTCTTATGCAGTGTCAGCACATAGTAGGTCTTTGTTTTAGTCCATTCAGGCTGCTATAACAAAATGCCATAGACTGGATAATTTATTAAACAACAGAAATTTATTGCTTACAGTTCTGGAGGCTGGGAAGTCCAAGTTCAAGGTACCAGCAGATTTGGTGTCTGGTGAGGGCTCGCTGTGCTTCAAAGATGACACCTTCTTGCTTGTCCTGTCATGGTGAAAGGGGCAAAGCAGCTCCCTTCAACCTCTTTTATAATGGCACTAATCCTATTCGTAAGAGTCCGCCCTCATGACTTAATCGCTTTCCCCATGGCCCACCTGTTAATACTATCACATTGAGTATTAGGTTCCAAAATGAATTTTGGGGAGACATCAATATTCAGACCACAGCAGTATTTAAGACATGGCAGTTATTAATCATCGTGTGTAGTTTCCAATCATGTATAGTATAATGGTTAGGGGAGGGGACTGGAAATAGATGCTTATTGCAGTGTGTTGGGAAATGTGCTTTTTATTTATCCTATTCGTAAGAGTCCGCCCTCATGACTTAATCGCTTTCCCCATGGCCCACCTGTTAATACTATCACATTGAGTATTAGGTTCCAAAATGAATTTTGGGGAGACATCAATATTCAGACCACAGCAGTATTTAAGACATGGCAGTTATTAATCATCGTGTGTAGTTTCCAATCATGTATAGTATAATGGTTAGGGGAGGGGACTGGAAATAGATGCTTATTGCAGTGTGTTGGGAAATGTGCTTTTTAATTCATTGGTTTGGCTCAGTATGGCAGAGACCCAGACATGGGGAAAGGAGAACCACTCATCTCAGAATAGTAGAGCTGACTGCTACAAGCCAGGATTGAGACAGCGTGTCTAACGTACTCTCCAGCTGTCAATCAGAGTAAAAAGATCCAGTTCCCAAATAACAAATGGGCAAGAGAAATCCACTTATCTGATTTTTAGCAAATATTTTAGTTAATAAAATCTTACTGCATTTAAAGATAAAAGACCCAATCTCAACATGGGACATTTGGAAAAAGATTATAAAATAAGGAAGAGTAAATATGATCCTAAAGATTCAGAAGAAGAGTACGTCTTTGAAAATGAAATACTACAGGATCAAGATGAAGGCTTCTGGTAATTATTTTATATCCTCAGTTGAATTTAAGAAGACTTGTGAATTGAGAAAAGAAATCATAAATAGAGAACAGACTGATGTAAAAAGATAGGATAAAATAAAGAGGAAAACAGATGTGATAAAAAAAAATTGTTAAAAAAAGAAAATGCCATAGCAGAATTGATAACATCACTAACAGTTTTTGAGTGTCAGCTATGAGATACTATTATCTCTATTTTACAGACAGGAAAACTAAAGCACAGAAGTTAGAAATTCATCTGAGGTCACAGAGTTGGTTCAGAGAAGAGCTCAGATTTTTAATCCAGGTGGTCCAGAGGGAGTGGTCTTAACTAGGGTGGCTCGCTGCCTTGGAGGCACTTAGAACAGAATTAACAGTACAGAAAATCAAAACAGCGATGAGAAGACAAACCTAGGAATGCTCACAGAATTTAGAGAAAAAAGGGGAAAGAAATGAAAGAAACAATAGAGGAAAGATGTAGAAAACAGATTGATGAGCAAATGTAGGAATTACAGGCATTCCTATAGGGAAACATAAACAGGACAGAAAATTATCAATGTTATAACTGATGAAAATGTTCCTGGGTTGAAAAGATGTCTTTGTAGGTAGATAAATAGGGCTCTAGTATTCCAGACAATATCTAAAAAGAAATCCACACTTAAAGTATGTACCAACAAAATTTTTTTTTTTCCTTTTTGTCTTTTTTTACTGACCGGCAATGGGATCGCAACCCTCGGTGTTGCGCCCGCACCGCGCTCAACCAGTGAGCGGGAACCGGTCTCCACATGGGATCCGAACCCTTGGCGGGAGCGCTGCCGGCGCACTCTCCAGTGCACCACCGGGCCCCAAGCGGCGCACTCTCCAGTGCGCCACTGGGCCGGCCCTCAACAAAATTTTTGAATGAAAAATAAACTCTTAAGTATTCAGAAAAAAAAAAAAAAGAAAAAAGAAAAAAGAAAAAGGGAGATAACAGAATAACATTTACTTTATCTGTCTATAATATTTTTATATGTTACCATATTTTTCTTCAAACAGGATGCTTTGTTAGGGATTATAGTAATGTATTAATTAAAACACCTTGATCTAAAGGAAAGTTGCCAAAGCCAAGATTTTATTTTTCAGAAAAATGACCTAGTTTCTTTACTGATGACACACTTCAATAATATTTTCCTACAATTTTAAAATTTTCCTACAATCTTTGATTGATCAATCTGTTTCATTTTATATATTCATATTTTTTTTACTTTTTAATACTTTTTATTTCGATATCATTTCAAAAACACAGAAAATTCAAGATTTATCAAATGTTATTGGCTGTCCATTTCTATTTTCTCTTTTTCTTTATGTGTGTATTTTTGTTATTTGTTATTACTGGCAAAGCCACTTGAAAATAGGTTGTAAATATCATACTTAAGACTTTCAATATGTTTTCAATACATTCATCTTTTCCCTCCCCTTCTGGAATACCCATGATTCGGTTATTTGAGCGCTTAAGTTTGTCTAATATCTCTCTCAGATTTTCTTCAATATCTTTGATACTTTTTTCTTGTCTGTCGTATAACTTCGTATAATGTATGCTATACGAAGTTATTACGTGTAACTTTCCTAGTTAATAAATTCTGACCAATTTCTGCCTGGACCACACTTAGTAACTTCTACCCTGAAACTACTCTAAGACTAACACCACCCCGTAAACCTTAAAGGTTCCCTTCCCTAACCCCCTCTACACTTTGGGATACTCTGCTAAGCCTTCTTAAGGTGTTACTCTCTTCTGCTCAGTAAATTCAATAAAATCCAGCTTAATACAATCAACCAGCTTCCCTGCTGTCTTTGTGGGAGCAGGTTGGAAAGTCCGATAAGTCAGCACTGGAAAATATTAGCCAAAGCAAATCAGATTACAAAACCAGATGCAAATGTTAAAATAGTTTTCATGAAAATAAACGTAATTAAGGTAAAAATAGTAACATGAAAAATGTAAAGATTGAAAAGTTATATCATTAGAAAAGTAGCAGTATGTAAAGTTGTGCTAAATATTTTTATTTTAATCATGGTGGGCTCTAAATATAGTTATTCATTTAAATTTGTGTAGCTGTAGAAATGACAGTTTAAAATATTTTTGCAAACATAAATGTAACAAATGTAACTATGAGTAGAACTGTGCTTCCAAAACACTAGCAAAAATCTAGTAAAGCCACATATCAGTTACAACAGTAAATAAAACTAGGTAAAACCTCCCTATTACAAGACTAACACTCTCAGATTACATAAAAATATAATTACTTGTGTCTATCTACAACAGACACATTCAATTAAAAATTGACTTACTAAAGTTAAAAGAAGAAAAACAGGCAAAAATATACTTTGTAAATACAAATAAAAGAGTTTGTAATAGATAGTTGATGAAAAGAGATTCATTTTACTGATAAAGAATATTTTTACGATAAAGCTTGAGCTATCATGATATTTATGTGCTGAATAGAATGAATTAACAGTAAAATCTGCCTTTCCCCATTAGAGTGGCAAAATTTAAAAGACACTTAATATTCAGTGTCAATACCCTGTGATACGACTGTACCTAGACAGGCACTCTCAATATTTATGGTGGGAGTAGAACTTGGAATCAACTTTCATAGGATTATCTGGCAATATCTATAAAGAACCTGAACAGTATATATACAAGTTCACCCAGCAATGCCACGTCTAACAGATGTGTTCTCTCACTCTCCAACACAGNGGAGTTTTGAAAGAGGTTGTGACTAAGGAACTTGTGCCCAAATAAGTTATTTTACAAGTGGTGGAGTCAACAGAAAACAAAACAAAACAAAACAGAACTCATGTATTCAAGAATTCTGACAATATTTTACTTCTTAAACAACATCAACAGATATATTCCGACAACAAATAGATGAAGCAAAAACAGGGATTTGGGGAGGGATAAATGAAACAAACCATAATGTGCTGGCAAAGCAGAGTGTGTAAAATCATGAAGTGCAAGACTGAGCCCAAATTGTTTTAACACCAGCTAATTCAGACCCACAGACACACTGTTTCCACAGTAACTCCAAATGGACTTGTGTTCCAAAGATGAGGCAACTGATTACTCCTGTAACTTTCCTAGTTAATAAATTCTGACCAATTTCTGCCTGGACCACACTTAGTAACTTCTACCCTGAAACTACTCTAAGACTAACACCACCCCGTAAACCTTAAAGGTTCCCTTCCCTAACCCCCTCTACACTTTGGGATACTCTGCTAAGCCTTCTTAAGGTGTTACTCTCTTCTGCTCAGTAAATTCAATAAAATCCAGCTTAATACAATCAACCAGCTTCCCTGCTGTCTTTGTGGGAGCAGGTTGGAAAGTCCGATAAGTCAGCACTGGAAAATATTAGCCAAAGCAAATCAGATTACAAAACCAGATGCAAATGTTAAAATAGTTTTCATGAAAATAAACGTAATTAAGGTAAAAATAGTAACATGAAAAATGTAAAGATTGAAAAGTTATATCATTAGAAAAGTAGCAGTATGTAAAGTTGTGCTAAATATTTTTATTTTAATCATGGTGGGCTCTAAATATAGTTATTCATTTAAATTTGTATAGCTGTAGAAATGACAGTTTAAAATATTTTTGCAAACATAAATGTAACAAATGTAACTATGAGTAGAACTGTGCTTCCAAAACACTAGCAAAAATCTAGTAAAGCCGCATATCAGTTACAACAGTAAATAAAACTAGGTAAAACCTCCCTATTACAAGACTAACACTCTCAGATTACATAAAAATATAATTACTTGTGTCTATCTACAACAGACACATTCAATTAAAAATTGACTTACTAAAGTTAAAAGAAGAAAAACAGGCAAAAATATACTTTGTAAATACAAATAAAAGAGTTTGTAATAGATAGTTGATGAAAAGAGATTCATTTTACTGATAAAGAATATTTTTACGATAAAGCTTGAGCTATCATGATATTTATGTGCTGAATAGAATGAATTAA
>NW_007730145.1:221813-222128 GCF_000696425.1 Galeopterus variegatus
TATACAAGTTCACCCAGCAATGCCACGTCTAACAGATGTGTTCTCTCACTCTCCAACACAGGGGATTTGTTAAAGTGTGGAATATCCATGCAATTGAATAGAATGTAGTCACTTACAGCAATAATATAGAATATGTGCCTTAGACAAATACTGGGCAGCAGAATCAGGACTTAGTCTCTTAGAAACTGGTCCTAGATAAATGTAGTTTCTTAATTTGCATAGAGAGAAACTTACAAAATATTGTTAAATAAAAAATTTCACACAGTATAAAATATGTAATTTTAGGGGTGTGTGTGTGTGTGTGTGTGTGTGTGT
>NW_007730145.1:222777-224813 GCF_000696425.1 Galeopterus variegatus
GTGTGTGTGTGTGTGTGTGTGTGTGTGTATAGAAGAGAGGAACAAAGGGATACAGACCAAAATCAAAGCAGCGGTTATTTCTGGATAGTGGGACTATGGGTGGCTTTTACTTTCTTCTGTATGCTTTTTAACATAATGAGAATGTTTCACTTTAATAATCATAAAATAGCATAAAACTATTTCCTTTAAGGAGGCTCTGTTTTTCTAACTTGGGCCCAGCAGAATGGCTCTGGCAAAGAAGGGTGGCAAGAAGAAGGGCCATTCTGTCATCAAAGAGGTGGTGACCCAAGAACACACCATCAACGTTCACAAGCGTATCCATGGAGTGAGTTTCAAGAAGTGTGCCCCTTGGTCACTCAAAGCGATCTGGAAATTTGCCATGAAGGAGATGGGGACTCCAGATGTGCACATTGATACCAGGCTCGACAAAGCTGTCTGGGCCAAAGGAATAAGGAATGTCCCCTACCATATCCATGTGCGGTTGTCCAGAAAATGTAATGAGGATGAAGATTCACCAGATAAGCTCTATACCTTGGTTACCTGTTACCACTTTCAAAAATCTGCAGACATTTGAGGTGGATGAGAACCAACTTGCTGATTGTCAAATAAAGGTATAAAACCACACACCCAAAAAAAAGGTCATGAGAAGGGGACTTGAAAACATGTACAGACCCACCAAGTTATTGAGTGAGCAACTATCTTCAAAATATTCAGGAAAACTTTCTGAAAGGGTGATAATTTAGAAGGGTGTTGCCCAGTAAAAAACTAAAATGTATTATAAATCAGAATATGCAAAAAGTGTGCTAATGGAGTACTGCGAGACAGGAAGGAGTGTGTTATGAATCATGCTAGACAGCAGACTAAACAATTTGGGAAAAAGTTACCTCACACGACCCTAAAATAAATTCTACCTGAACTAGAGATACAAATGTTTAAAAAGAACTGAAGTAACTAGGATATAAAATAAGTAAACTATGGAAGAGCTGAAGTTAATATAGGTGACTATATCCATATTTGTATCTATGTCTATATTATCTGGAGATATGAAAATATAAGTATGATACCACAGGCAGGAACCATAAAATATAAGATGGAAAGATTGGCACATAAAGAATAAAATGTTCTCTATGTCAGAAACACCATAAATGAAAGGAAAAGATGCATGAATGATGTATTATTTTTGTAGCACATGTTTTCTAATTTTTCTACAAATGGGAATGTCACTTGGTGATCTCTAGGAGAACCAGATGTACAGATGAGACCAAGAGACAGTAGAGCATAGAAGTTGAGGGGATTTTAGTGGCAAATAACCTCTGTCCCAATCCTGGACGTTTTGCATCACATTAAACAATTTAACCTGTGTGTCCCGCAGTTCCCTGATCTTTGTAATGAGTAGTAGAACCTACCTTAGAGGATTAAATGTATAACAATACATACATGGCTCTTAGAATAGTGCCTGTTATTTAATGAGCACTCCAAGTGATAGCTATTTTCTAGTTTGAACATGCTACAGTCCTGTAGAGGACTAAACAATGAATGAGAACCTTGAGCAAACTACTCCTTTCCCCATAGAATAATTGACTTCAGAAGGGGATATCAGACTGATAAATTGTGCTTTTTAGCTCAAGGCTTAAGAAATACCTTTGGTTCCAGGGACTGGACAAATGGGCCAGTTTATAGGGCTAAAACTATATTACCAACAAACCAGAGGAAAATAGAACAAGAGATAACATGTCCCTTTTATTGTCTGCATAAGCAAAGCAAATGCATAAAATGGTAGCACAAATTGTATGGGGCGGGAGGGAGTAGGTGAGGAGACAAGGTCTCTTTGGATGCTCTACTATATGGGCAGTAAATGCAATTACAATTTCCCCTTGATTTTCTTCTTTGCTTGAAAGTTGAAATTCTGGATATACCTGCTGCAAGTTTTCCTTGTTCTCAACTTAGTCTTTTATTTCCTGTTTGACTGTGTGGGTGTGATGAGCTGCTTCATTGCTTCTCCATGGTGGCCCACATGCCACACACCTACCAGAGCT
>NW_007730146.1:0-5722 GCF_000696425.1 Galeopterus variegatus
AAAAAAAAAAAAAAAAAAAAAAAAAAAAAAAAAAAAAAAAGTCCATTAGGACAATGACCACACCATTAGCTCTTCAGAATATGCCTTGAAACCTTACTTGTTTATTTTATTTTTTTCTTTTAAAAAATCTTTTTATTGAAAATAAAATAAAACGTTACTTGTTTAAAAGAAACATTGGTTTTGGCAGGCACTCCTTATGGCTAATGGAGACTTGCTCCAGTATTAACCACTTCAGGGTCCCCAGAAGGAGGTCCAGGGTGTGTCTGTGACCACAGCTAGGTAGAGGCTGTCAGCCTTGTGCGACCCCTGCCCCACTAGGGAAGCCTGCTCCACAGGGCTGAAGACGGTGTGTGGAGTTAGTCCCTCCTTTCATGAAGCCCCTCAGGCCTCAGGAGAATCCAGATATGGCTATAGGGAAGTGTATTAGCTCGTTTCTTTTGCTTACAACAAAATACCTGAAACTGGGTGATTTATAAAGAAAAACGAAATTGATTGCTTATAGTTTCTGAGGCTGGGAAGTCCAAAGTCCATTTGGTGGTGGCGACAGTGACCCAGGGGTCTCACATTGCAAGATGGTGGAAGCAGAGAGAGAGAGAGAGAGACAGACTCTCTTCTCTCTCCTTTTAAAGCCCTCAGAACCACGCCCCTGACCACCATTATTAATCCATTAACTAAGGCATGGTCCACAATCCACTCACCTCTTCAAGGCTCCACCTTTCAATTACCATGATAGGGTTTCCCACCCTCTTAACAGTCACAGTGGAGAAGAAGTTTCTAATACACAAAACTTGGGGACACAATTCAAGCTTCAGTGAGTTTTGGGGGGACATAATTCAATCCACTACAGGAGGAATGATTCATGAGTGGTGCTCCCTCAATGCTATGAGCCAACTAAGAGCTTCTCAACTGTGGCCTGCCCGTCACAGGGCTGGGGAGCTTATGAAAGTACCAAGGAGGTGGTGGGGTGGGAAGAACCTCCAGAGATTCCTGTGTGATTGGTCTGCAGTGGGCTTTTACAGATTTTCAGGGGATAGTAATGTGCAACCAGGATTGAGGATCACTGGTTTAATGAGCTGATTGATAACAAAGATTCTGATAGAATAAAACAGAGAGCAGGCAGGTTTTGATGAGAAGGAAGGGGCGAAGGAGGGACGGGGTAGGGACAAACCAGTGGAGATGGGCCAGGGGACATTAAATCAAGATTGAGGGTGCGGCTGGAAATGGTGGTGGAGACTTGATAGGAGTCTAGCCCTGACAGACTGGGGGACAAATGTGCTTGCAGGCACAGACCACCCAATGCTTATTTAGGGGACAGTCCATAGTCTCAAGTAGTCCCCAGTTCTGTCTTGCCCTAACACTGAGACCAGAAGGGATTGCCCAGCACCACTGGAAACTGACCATTCCAGTGGTCCTCTTTTGGATTTTAGAGTCCCAAGGACACAATATCAGGGGGCTTTGCTCACTGTGGTGGAAGGCATGCCATCAACTCTCCCCAGCACTCACCAATAGCTCCCCAACAGCCAACAAACACATCTTAAAATGACAAAGGAAAGTGGAGGTGTCCTGGCTTCTTAAATTTCTAACATAGCACTGATCCTATTCTTATGTTTTTTTAAAAAGTTTGTATCAAAGTATACATAAGTAAAGGTGCACAAATTATAAGCATGAAGATCAATGAATTCTCCCAAAGTGAACTCACTTGGGTGACCAGCTCCTAGATCAAGAAACAGAACGTTATTATTGCCCCAGCATCCCCCTGGTTTCCCCTTCCAGTTACCAACCCCCCAGGATGATCATTATTGGACTTCTAATGATAAAAACTAGGGAGTTCCCGTTTTTAAGCCTTATGAAAATAAAGTCATATTGTATGTTTTCCTTTGTGTCTGGCTTCTTTATGTACATTGTGCTTGTGAGATTTATCCGTGGTGTTGTATATAGTTATGATTTGTTCATTCTTGAGGTTGGATGATGTTTGTAGTTTAACAATTAAGATGAAATGAAGAGTTAGGGATTAAAGAGAAATGGGGAAATGGTCATGTCAAATGTCTAAAATATTTTAAGCCTTATATGAAATACAAGTTTATAAATATTTCTTAGTACCTGCAGTCAGCAAATCTGCATTAATATCACTGTTCACTCAGTCCTGGTATTTTTTTGAGTAAATAGTTTTCCATTTGCTATTTTTAAGAACTTACCTAAGATTGCTTTTTTCCTGAATGCTTCCCAGCAAAAGTGATCTTGTCAGTGTTGAAGTATGAGTGAATATATATCACCCTGTACAAGTATAATAGCTCCATTTCAGTAAACGTGGATGATATCATGATTAATTGTATGGAACACCATTTTAAGGACATCCTAGATCATAGAAGTTTATTCTCCAGAAAAACCTCAGGGCAGTAGTTCTCATAAAACTTGGGAGCATTAGAATTACCTGGAGGGCCGGCCCGGTGGCGCACTGCTACAGTGCGCCGCTTGGGAGCGCGGCGGCGCTCCCGCCGAGGGTTCGGATCCCACATACAGACCGGTTCCCGCTCACTGGCTGAGCGAGGTGCGGGCGCAACACCGAGGGTTGCGATCCCGTTGCTGGTCCCGGTCCGGTACGGGCGCGACACTGAGGGTTGCAATCTGTTGCCGGACACGAAAAAAGACAAAAAAAAAGGAAAAAAAAAAAGAATCACCTGGAGCCCCAGAATCATCTGGAGTGCTTGTGAAAACTTACTGCTGGGCCTGATCCCCAGAGTTTCTGACTTAGTGGGTCTGTGGTGGGGTCCAACTGTGTGCCTTTCTAACAAGCTCCCAGTTGATGCTGATGCTGCAGTTCTGGGGACCACATTTTGAGGACCACTGTTTTGGAGCTTGCAAATGAAGTTATGTTTATTTTCCTTCCCCATATCCCACTGGGAGGACTCCTCTTGTTGTGCTTTTTCAAAATCCTTGGAATCAGCCAGGTAGAGAATGTTGTCATATTTACCTTACTAAATTGTTGACACCTGTTATCTTGCTCTTCCCTACAACGTAATTCTGCTTGTAACCCCTTTGGAGCATGTATTCCATTTGTTCTTGGTTTTTGCACATTTGTCAGCTCCTTAAAGGCATCAGGCCACATATTAGTCTATATCTCTACAGTTGTTAGCAGGGAGCACTGCATGAACTACTCAACTAACTCACTGTATTCAGTGCTGGTTATTGATTTTAACTATATAGACCCTGCTTCTCACCTGCAGGTGCTGTGTTCACAGCTTACATACCTATAAAATGAAGCTTTGCTTCTTGCTGTTATAAGAATAGGGAGTTGTAGGGAAAGTAAAGGAAAATGGTCAGGGCCCCTCAGATGTTCAGAATCTTGCTGAGCATTTGATGTAAATATGCACCTGCACCCAGGTGTTCCTTGGCTACTGTCTGATGTAGATGTGCACGGGCACCTAGGTGTTCCTGGGTTGTCTGACTCACACCCAGGTGTCCTGGGTTATCAGACTTAAGTATAAAGGATGAGTGGCTCTGATCCACAGGGCCCCCTGCCCCCAGGATGACTTGGGGGGGGGGATACCACAGGGAGACTGCTACTGCTGCTGGAGACTGTTGCAGCTCCCAGGACCCTCTGGGAGGCCACCACCGCTCCTGCTGGAGGCTGCTGTAAGCCGCCACTGCTGCTGCTACTGCTACTGCTGAGGAAGCTGAGGACTGAGCTCGTGTCATCCTGGATCTTTCCTAATTACCTAGCTCATGGACCTGTATATGGAGGGGTCTGGTGACCCAGCCTGTATATGAGGGGTTTGTGACCCAGTCTTTACAATGGGTTTGAAGGGTCCAAGCCCTAACCCAACAATACAGGAGTTCATAAGAATAATCTGTGATCATATGATGATTGTTCAAAAAAAAAGCATTGCTTCTATACAGAAAAGTATCTGTTTCTTAACTGGAGTGAGGTGTTTCTCAGACTTGGCTACACATTGGCATCACCTAGAGAACTTTTTAAAAAAATACTGATGTCTCAGTCCCACCCCAGAGGTTTTCTTTTAATTGATGTGAGCTGTGAACTGGGCATAGTGGCAGGAGCTCCCAGGTGATTCTAATATCCTGATAAACCCATTGTTAAGTTGAAAAATCATATGGCGAATCATCATAAGTCGAAACCATCTGTATCTTGTTCTCTTTATGAGTTTCAAGAGAGCCACATCTTTTTCTGGAGGATTATTTTCAGAAACCTTTTCTGCTTTATTTCTGTGCTTTCTGTAGCTGTTTTCCCTTTAAATTTTGTTTTCTGAAACAAGAAAATGTAATGAACTATTTATGTGTTGCACAAAGCAGTAACTTCATTTTGAGTCTTGGATAAACCTGCTCTAAGCTAGAATGAAAAATAGTGAACTGCTGAGTTTTGCATTCCCTGTTTTAATTTAGCTACTCCATTTGGCAGGTAAGAGTTTGTTCTTATAATTAATGACCAAAACAGCATTGTTTGGAATAAATAATTCATTTTGAAATAGCCCTCTAATTGTGTGGGACATTTTCCCATTACAAAACAATTATACATAAAAGTACTGCTTAAATACTAAGATTTAGTACAATGCCATGCCATTTTCAATGCAATGACCTTGTGTCTACTATTCCACTGGTTTGGAAAATAAGCAGATTGATTTCAATCACTTGCAGCTACTTGAAAATAGGTTACATTTAATCATTTAGAAACTAATTGTTTCTAACCTAACTGATGTGGTAAAAAGAATTGATTGATTTCTACCCCACCCTGTAAATTAGTAGACAGATAGCACCAGATAAAACAGTTGGTCCCTAGAATATACCTAGGAAATAGCTCTTTCTCAAATAATGCTGGTGTTACTAGGTCTAATCTACTAAAGCCCTCTATTTGACCCTTTCTTCAGAGTCCACCCTTGTATTGCAGAATAATAAAACATGGAATAAAACTTAACTATATGATTTATCCATAGCCATTTTAATTATTTAGATTCATCAGTCTACATTACTTACTAAACCTACTGGGAAAATACAACATAATAGGATTTCTAGAGTGATAAACTTCAGCACACAAGATCTGATGGTTGTTCAGGGTTCAGTCATTGATTCAATATATAAATTTGAACAATCATCTTTCTTTTGCATCTACAGGTGCAAGATACACTTGAGAATTCAGATAATCACTCAACCCACCTCAAACCTACTTGTCTCAGGAAATGAACAATGGTAGGACAAATGGCTTTTAAAAATATTTTTAAATAAATTTAAATAGCACCTTCAAATCTCAGAGTCACCAACGTGATCATCCCCAACTGGAGATTTTAATACTAATAGCAGCTAATATTGACGTAGCACATTGGCATACACAAAGTACTTTTGTATACATTTTGTTATATATTTCCCCAAAGCCCAGAGAGACTGGAAGAGCAACAATTTAAACATTTGCATATTTTAAAAAAGTGACCCTCAAGTTAAATGAATAACATAGCACCGAACAGCCAGAAGTCTGTGAAACTAGAGAGCCACCCAGATTTTCTTTTTTGTTTTTTAATTTTTTTTTCCTTTTTGTCTTTTTTCGTGTCCGGCAACGGATTGCAACCCTCAGTGTCGCGCCCGAACCGGACCGGCCGGCAACGGGATCGCAACCCTCGGTGCTGGGCCCGCACCTCGCTCAGCCGGTGAGCGGGAACCGGTCTGTATGTGGGATCCGAACCCTCGGCGGGAGCGCCGCCGCGCTCCGAAGCGGCGC
>NW_007730146.1:6363-14040 GCF_000696425.1 Galeopterus variegatus
CAGCAAAACTGGGCATGCATTTGGAACTACCTGCAACCTCCTCTAGGTTTTAAGAGTGATTGAGAACAGGAACTCTTGCCATATGTATCTGCATTTACTATATAGAGCGATCAATTATTTTCCCTGATACTAAGGGAAGATTAAACAGATCTTTTCATTGGTTATCACATTTCTTACACGGTATTTATTCCGCACTTTGCCAATCTTTGTAGTTCTTCCAGTTGTCCACTAGAGGGTAGTCTTTAGTTGGCATTGTCACGTATGCTCCATGGTGGGAACTTTGATTCTAATTTGGAAACATTTTGTGTACTGTTTTTGGAGCTGTTTTTCCCAAGTGGGTGAGGCACAGAGAAAAGATTCTATGTGGTTTAAGAGTCTTCTTTTTGTTTTTTAATGACTAAATCTCCCTTTGTCCTGCACAGACCTTGCTTCCAGGTACTACTTACTGAACAATTCATTTTTGCTCCGTCCTAGCCTTATTTAAGGGATGGAGTGTTATGAGTGCTGCCTTTCGTAGAGGTTTGGTCTAAAGTTCTGAGAGGTAAAGCGGATCTGATGCAAAAATGGTGTATTTTGGTTGGAGAAGTACAAGGACAATAGGCGTAGAGACCCGTGCTGCCAACTTAAGGAACAATTGGGAATTTATATCTAGAAGTAAATTTCAGAGTATTCCTGTACTTTCTTTGATATCCAGATCATACAAGACAATAGCTATAGTTGCCTGGTACTGATACCACATTGCCAAACATTTACAAAGTCACTCCACTGCAGATAATCCAATAGCTCTCTTCTCTCTGCTTTTTCTAAGCTCTCTGATTTCCCTAGTAAAAACAAAACAAACAAAAATTAATTCACACAGGCCTTTTGCATGATATGGTCCAAGGGTTTGCTATATTATATTTGTCATTAGTCACCCAGGCATAGAACCTAAAAGTCACCTATAACCATTTTCTGTTCTTCCTCCTCCCCCCAGTGATTGTTGATTCTTCTAATACCATAAATTTCCTCTACTAATTCACTTTAATAACCAAACCTGCATTTCAGGTTGTCAGTCTTTACACACCCAGTAAAAAATAAGATGTCATTCCTTATTTTATTCAGTAAGTCAAGTCCTTGTACTTCTCACGTTCTCCAGGAATCCTTCCTGTACAATCTCATCGTGTGTTCCTACTTCACTTAAGTTCTCTTATGGGTGAATGTAAGCATTTAAGTGACACATCCTTATAAAATCCTTTCCAGTCACTGCAAGTAATAGATCTCCAAGATGAATGTAAGCATTTAAGTGACACATCCTTATAAAATCCTTTCCAGTCACTGCAAGTAATAGATCTCCAAGATTCAGACTGACTCCAAAGTTATCAATTGAACTGTTCACCTGCCCAATGTGGGTGGAGAGAAGGGAGTGGTTACTTGGGTGTGTGAATATGAACTTTCAGTTGCTTGAGGACAACAGGAAGCTCAGTCTCTAGTTGCTATCACATTAAACTTTAGTTAAGGTTTTTATTGTTCGTGGGATATAGAAATTTTTCCTCATGAGGTAAATTGGGTTCACTCTATTTCCTAAGGTCTAGATAAAATTGGCTCAAATCTCCATCGTACAGATTGTGAAAAGTTCTGTGTTCTCTCCAAAGCTTTGAAGAATTCTCAGGGGATTTATAGCCGGTCTCCTGATCATACTAGGCCTCAAGTCTCTGCTTCAGCAGAATGCATTCAGCTTAGGAGTTATCTCAAGGTCACTGTCATGATCTCCCTTTTCCACCCCACAGACGCCAAAGGAGGAATTGAACCGCTCCCTTGATTTCCCCAGCCGCTAGACTTCTCTCTCCCCCCATAAAAGAAAACTTGTTCACACGTGATATTTATGTATGTATTAGGATTTATTGATAGTTTGAGGAAGTGAAAGCAACTAATATTCACAAATGATGTGAAACAGAACATACTTAGATATTCATATTCTTACACAGGAAGTTACCCAGTCATTTCTACAATGAAGGAGCTAGCCTGTTTTGATTGGCTCTCTTCTGTCATCTCTACCCTTCTATATCTTTCCTCACCCAAAAGTTGCTCAAAGGAACTCCAGATTTTTCTCACTTAATGATATTTAGCACTTACTGTCTCTCCTGCTCCATCCACCTTGAACTGTTCACCTGCCCAATGTGGGTGGAGAGAAGGGAGTGGTTACTTGGGTGTGTGAATATGAACTTTCAGTTGCTTGAGGACAACAGGAAGCTCAGTCTCTAGTTGCTATCACATTAAACTTTAGTTAAGGTTTTTATTGTTCGTGGGATATAGAAATTTTTCCTCATGAGGTAAATTGGGTTCACTCTATTTCCTAAGGTCTAGATAAAATTGGCTCAAATCTCCATCGTACAGATTGTGAAAAGTTCTGTGTTCTCTCCAAAGCTTTGAAGAATTCTCAGGGGATTTATAGCCGGTCTCCTGATCATACTAGGCCTCAAGTCTCTGCTTCAGCAGAATGCATTCAGCTTAGGAGTTATCTCAAGGTCACTGTCATGATCTCCCTTTTCCACCCCACAGACGCCAAAGGAGGAATTGAACCGCTCCCTTGATTTCCCCAGCCACTAGACTTCTCTCTCCCCCCATAAAAGAAAACTTGTTCACACGTGATATTTATGTATGTATTAGGATTTATTGATAGTTTGAGGAAGTGAAAGCAACTAATATTCACAAATGATGTGAAACAGAACATACTTAGATATTCATATTCTTACACAGGAAGTTACCCAGTCATTTCTACAATGAAGGAGCTAGCCTGTTTTGATTGGCTCTCTTCTGTCATCTCTACCCTTCTATATCTTTCCTCACCCAAAAGTTGCTCAAAGGAACTCCAGATTTTTCTCACTTAATGATATTTAGCACTTACTGTCTCTCCTGCTCCATCCACCTTTTAACTCCCAGACCTACTCAGGTGCCCAGCAGAATAAAATGGCCTTTCATTTAATAGTGCCCCCCTTTATAGGAGATAATTTTGGTTATAAATAGCTTCTTTTTTCCCTCCCCCCCCCTTTTTTTGTGTGTGTGTGCTTACATGGGAGTAGGATGACCACACTGAATGTTACCATTCTGCTCATATTTGATCTAGAAATTCCATATAGCCAGTCTTAGCATCCGTTCATTCATTCAATGAATAATAATTGAACATCTACTTGCAAAAAGAAATGCAGTTCCTGCCTTGTTGGAGCTGGAGCTGACAATCTAGTGAATAACCAAAAATCACAACTGTCAGGCTGGCAGGTTAGCTCAGTTGGTTAGAGTGTGGTGCTGATAATATCGAGATCAAGAGTTTGGATACCCATACTGGCCAGCCGCCCAAAACAAAACAAAAGAAAACAACACAAGTGTCCATGTATACTTCCAGGCCCTAATAATCCTATGAAGGAAGGGTATGCAGTGCTTTGAGAAACTACAAGTGGAAATGTTTGGTCTGCTTGAGCTGCCATAACAAAATACCATAGACTGGGTGGCTTCAACAAGAGACATTTGTGTCTCACTGTTCTGGAGGCTGGCAGTCTGAGATCAGGGTGCCAGCATGCCAGAGTTCTGGCAATAGCTGGCATGCTCTATGTCCTCACCCCTTGAGCTCCCATAGGTGAGTCTGTTTTATTAGCTGTCCCCCTGTCTCTGGATGTCTATCTCTTGGTGCATTATAGGAGATTTTCTCTAAAGTTAAAGAGTGATCCTCAAGAACTCAGCTTTTACATTGCTAAAAGCCCCATTTAAAAAGGCTATGCAATATTTCATGTAGCAAGGAGGACTTAATGGCTCTAGTACAACAAAATAACTCCTCACACGTTTTCATTTGCCAAAGGAATCCAACTAGCTGCCCTCTTGAGCCTGCAGGTGGTATCCCGTGAGCCGGTTCCTAATGTTTTCTTAGTGCAGAGCAAACAATATTCAGCACATTTCCTTCACTCACCTTTGGCATGTCCATGACCATAATACATCTGATCTAATTTCTAGGTTTTCTCATAACAAAGATTCCATTTCCCACAAGCAATGGGAAGTAAAGTAGAATGTTTGTCTACTTTACTTTTTTCAGCAGCTTCAGAACTTCTGACTTGGTTGATTTTTTTTTTTTTTTTTAGTGACAATGCTTCCCCTGCTTTTGCCAAGTACTTTTCTGGGTTTGAGCATAACTAGTCAGCTTAGTGGGATATCCATATTCTCGCATTTGATGTCCACATTTGGTATCTAAGTATTGCACTGCTTCCAAAGGAATGAGAAGCTCCAGAATAAGAGATGAATCACGTAAAAATTTACCCAAAATAAACATCATCTAAAAAGATAAAAAGCAAACAAATAAAACCATGTTTTTAACTTTTGGGTGTTTGCCTTCGATTTTTTTAAAGAAGATAAAGCAACTACCTGCCGTTAGTCATCATCATAATAGTAAAAATTTAGTTAATAATCACCTTGTATGAAACCCTGTGGGGAGTGCCTTTGTGCATCACCTCCAAGCATCTGTGCAACAATCGTCTTGGAGGAAATTGAGGATCAGTGAGTGGCAGCAACTTGCTGAAAGTCACACACCCAGCAAGTGGAAGACTCAAACCCTCACGCCTGCAACCGAGTTTCTATTGCTGTGCTTCACAATTACTAGAGCCCTGTTTATTTTTCCAGACATAAACTCTGCTTAAATTTCTATAAATAGTAATCTAATTTTTTTCTTCCGTAAGACTGTAAGTTTGTATGATTGAATTTCTACAGACTTATGCACTACTGGTAATGTTTGAAATGCATTTATTTTTCAAAGTTATGATATTAAGTGACTCCTATAATTGAAAAACTCTTCCCAAGAAACCAAACCCTCCTTCCTGATATTTTACTTCATTAAAAAATCATATTGTCAACTGTATGAGTTTTCTAGGACTGCCATAATGAAGTACAGCAAACTGGGTGGCTTAGAACAACAGGAATATGTTGTTCTCGTTGTGGAGGCCAGAAGTCCAAAGTCAAGGCGTCTGCAAGGTTGGTTCCTTCTGAGGACCGTGAGGGAAAGATCTGTTCCGAGCCTCTCTCCTTGCTTTGTGGGTGGCCGTTTTCTCCCTGTCTCTATTCTCAGCATCCCTCCCTCTGTGCATATCTGTGTTCAAATTTCCCCTTTTCATAAGAATGAACACGAGTCATATTGGATTAGGGCCTGCCCTAATGACCTTATTTAAACTTGATTACCTCTCTGAATACCCTGTTTCCAAGTAAAGTCACATTCTGACTCTAGGGTTAGGGCTTCAACATATTTTGGGGGTGGGATGGGGAGGGCACGACAATCTGACCCATAACACTAGCTTCTGTACCAGCGTAGTGCATGAGCTACAGACCCGGTGCTGTGACGGGGATCCCTTCCAGCAGTGTGGCCTGGGGCTAGTTTCCCTTCTACTGAATAGCAGATTGATTTCTACTCTTAGTATTTACATGGAATGTGGGAATTCTACTTTATAGAATGGATGTAGTGTATCGAATAGATGTCCTCCCTGAAGAAATTTCCTAAAAGTTTTTGAAGGTGGCTTCGTCTTTTCACCTCCACACATTTGCCATGGAGGTGTCTACCCAGGTCTTCTTTCAGAGGGACCAGTTTGGGGGAAAGCATCTTTCTGCTTTTCTTTTCCTTCTGAGACCTCTGCATCTTTCCTGTTCTGTACCTCCTAAGTCTATCTTCTCCGACAGAGCCTCTTACAAGACAGATGTCCAGGGAAACCAAAAATTGTTAGATTTCAAAGGACATGCCTATTGTAGACTATGGATGCTTAATCAATATTCACTGCTAAAGAGGTTGACCATATACTTTGGCCTCTGTGACTTCACCGGCTTTTACCAACAGCAAACATTCTTCCCACGCATGTGGCAAAGCCTACCTTACCTGGTCTCGCTTGCATGGCCCCCTAGGATTTGAGCCCTGGTGTTGCACATGAGGAAACTGAGTCTCACAGCCACACTCCTCGGAGTGGACGTAGGGAGTGGGAGGAGATGGATCGGGTCTGACCTCGGGCAGTCTCTCTAGAACCCACCCTTAGCTGTGAAGCGATTCCACTGTGGGCTGTGGGGAGCTGTGCAGCCCCCCCGCCGCACCCATCCAGGTCGTTAACTCATTCTCGGATTTTTTCAGCTGAGGAAATTTATATGAAGGATTAGAGATGACATCTTTCACATTTTTTGCATCATTAGTCAGTAATGCAGTCTAGTTTCAAAAGTATTAATACTAAGAGTTTTAAATGCCTGAAGTGCATCTTGTTTATTTTACCATATGCCTCTCTTGAGGTTTTCACTATAAAGCATAGTGTATTGAAAACAGGATTTTAGAACCTAGAGAAGGNTCTAGTTTCAAAAGTATTAATACTAAGAGTTTTAAATGCCTGAAGTGCATCTTGTTTATTTTACCATATGCCTCTCTTGAGGTTTTCACTATAAAGCATAGTGTATTGAAAACAGGATTTTAGAACCTAGAGAAGGGCAAGAGAAGAGGTGAACAAAGCAGGAGGCAGGCGAAAATCGGTGTACCGACAGCGAACATTTGTAGGTCAGTGGAGCAGGAGCCCTGGGGGGACCAGCCAGCGGGCTCACAGGAGGGAGGGAGGGACAGAGGCAGGGAGCGCTGCGGTCGCAGATGGCAGCCCGGAGAGGCAGTCGTTCCTTTGTCCTCTGTTTATGAACATCTTGGAGAAGCACATTTATGTGCCTGTTCCATCTACAAGTGTGTGCCTCGGTGTGACTCCTTCCCTTTCTTCCTTGGACAGGATTGCTCTTCAGGAAAGAGAAAACCAGTTCTGACAATGCAGAGGAGACCTGCTGCAGGGCTTGCTGAATCACCTCGGGGACAGCTAGGGGTGTGTGTGTGCACATCTGTGTGTGTCTGCGTGTGTGTATGTCTGTGTGTTTGTGTGTCTCTGTATCTGTGTGTGTATCTGTGGGTGTGTCTGTGTCTGTATTTTTGTGCATGTGTGTGCAGTGTCCGACACTGGCAGACACCATGTGGTAACCTCCTGCATACCACATGAGTTTAAATTCCTGTATTTTCATGTCCACAGGGATAGGGATTAGATCAGATTATATCTAAGCAGTAACATTTTAAAAATATAATTGCTCTCTGTCACCACAGTTTACTCTATGAGCCCCTAAGGGAAAAAAAAAACCCTCATGTATTAAAAAAACTAACCCATGATTAATTGCTGAATAGGCAGATGTTGGCCAGAAGGTGTGGCATCCACACAAAGTGAACAGGTTGAGTGGTTAATTATTTAACTAGAACTTTCCCTTGCCATTAAAGGTACTTGAAATCCATTTCTAAAGACCATTCTTTTATTTTAGGTAATGAGCCATTATGAATGAATCTTCAATCCTTAAAAGGCTAGATGTTCATGCTCAACTGTGTTGGCAACTGACCTAAGCCAATAGGATTATGAACATATTTGGGTTTTTTTGGTCAGACATTTGTAACTGCCAGTGAAGTCTGAGTTGGAGTTAGCTACTTGCCTATAATTTCACCACCTGGTTAGAAGGAAAGCGAGCCTCAGATTAAATTCTGATTTACATAAGGCCATTTATTAACTAAACATTTATTATGAAGGAAGCATGAAATAAACAAATCATAAGACCAGTTCTGTTTCTTTAGATGTCTGGCCTCCATTTGCAAGTTTTACTTAAGGCAAAAAAACAAAACAA